>NW_028258384.1:19172424-19475454 GCF_053883595.1 Heterocephalus glaber | reverse complement strand
CTTACATGTAATATATATTATCTATGAATCAATACCTGGGCTATGTTGATGTTTATACTATTGTAGTCTTCTTCTGTATGGTTAAGGGAAGTACATAATTGATCCTCAAAGTATGTTAAAAATCAACTTGCTTTGAATGATACTACTGTCACTGATTTGCTTGAAATTTGTCACATAATTATTAAAGCATGAGAAGACACCGTAACAAAATGCCTCCATCTCCCACTCTCCACCAAAGTCAATCCAGGGAGTATCAAAGGGGAGAACAGAATAAGCCACACACCTGAACTACTCAAAAAAGATGATAAAAGAGGTGAGAAAACAGAACAAAGAAGTACTCAGTGGAATGTCAGAAAATGTAACTAAATAGGTAACAGAAGTAACAACCAAAATGATACAGGAACATTCAGAAGACATGGATAAATATCTGGATAAGCTAAACAAAATAATACAATAAGTGAATGACCAGTTTACTAAAGAATAAGTGTTCGTGAAAAGGTTTTAAGGTTTCAATCAGAAATCAAAGAAAATAAAACTTATATTAAAAATATTGGCAGTAGAAGTGATCAATGTGGAAAGAAATTCAGAACCAGAAAGCAAGGATGCCTTCAAAGACTAACTACTTAAAGAGACTTTAAAAAACAGAGAACATGAAAAATGGATAATTGATAATGTGAAATAGGAAGAAAAGGTCCAAAGAAGTAAGGGAAGTGAGAGGGGTAGGGGAAAGGAAAGAAGGGAAAGGAAAAAATATGAGATAATAAATAAATGGAAACAAAGTCTTTGCAAATAAGGAGGGGTGGAGGGCTGAATTGAGGGCAGGGGAATGTGGAAAAAATAAGAACCAGGATGCATCATGTAAAGGTACAAGTTCCAAATGATTAATGTAAATGTATTGTATACCTAAAATCTACCAATAAAGGAATTTAAGAGAAAAAAAAATGGATCCAGCAGCTACTAAATAATGTTAAGAATACTGATTTAAGAGTAATAGGAAAATGAAAAATCAGAAGACATGACAAATAGCATAAAGCATATGCCCACAAAAAATGACAGAAAATTCCCCAAATATAGAGAAAAAATAAACTTAAAGATAAAGGAGGCATATAGAACAGCAAATAGTTAAGAACAACAGAGAACTCCTCTCTACCATATGATAATCAAAATACCACAGGTCTATCAAAAGAAAAAATAATAAAAGCTGTTAGAGAAAAGAAATGATTCATTGTTAGGACTTTTGTCTAGGTGTCCCCCAAAAGCCTCATGTGGTCATAATTGAGGCTTTTCAGAGGTGACTGGATCTACAGTGTGATACTGCGATTTCATATGTGCTGCTAGGATTAAAGAACCACCAACCTATGTGTGGGTGGCACCACTCAAAAGGAAGGTAGCCTGGAGGAGATAAAAGGTATAAGAAGGCTGCTGTTGCTGTCATTGTTTGCTGCTTCCTGCCTTCTGCTTAACCTGCTTTACTGTGGACTCTTTCTCCTTCTTCATGGCCCTCGCCACGCCATCCTGCCTTGGAGTCAGCCAACTATGGACTGAAACCTACAAATTGTGAGCCCAAATAAACCCTTCCTCCTTTAACTTTGAGTGTTGGGTATTTTGTCTCAGCAACAAGAAAAGTAAGACAGATTTTGGTAACAAGACTGTAGTTGTTGCTGTGATTGTACTTGACCATGTGGTTCAGGAGCTATTGGAAGTGGTGTATGGAAAGTGTTTGGAAAAGTTTGGAAATGCAGGCTGAAGAAGGAGCCCTGGAATGCTTAAAGCTGTACTTGCTGGAAGATTCTGATCAGAGCTGAGAAGACCAGAATGTTGATAGAAATGCAGTCAGTAAAGATCAGGCTCAGGTGGTTTCTATTTGAAAGAAGGACTGAATTCACTGTTGGAATTCTAACCATGTGTGCTACGTTTTGGCAGAAAATTTGTCTGTATTTTTCTTATGTCCAGAGACATTACCTGGAATTTAGATTAAAAGTGGTAGACTAATTGATCTTGGAGAAGAAATTTCAAGGCAGTCGAATGTTGAGGGGATGGCATGGCTACTGTTGGAAGCTTTTAGCCCAATGTATGTTGAGATTCAAGAGCAAAGAACCCAGCAGGATGATTTAAAAAGTTTTGAGTTTGACCAGAAAGGAAGCTCCAGCAAAGTTTCAGACTGCAAAAATAGAGCAGGGGAAAACTTAGTTGCTGAAAGTATTAGCAATGCAAAGGCAAGAGTTTCAGAAGAGGGCAATAGAAAACATGGCCTGGGGGCAACGCAAGAACCAGCAGAACTCCACTCTGCAGCCTCAAAATGGCAAATGTGAAAGACTTTGCTTTGAGAAGAGAGGCCCAGTGCACCATGTTCCAGAATGGCAGCAGTCTAGAGTTGTTTCTCAAGATTTGGTTCAATAGTGCTCAGAGGTGAAAGCACTTGACACCTGCACCCAAGGTAGGAAGAAGACTGGTTACAGCTTCAGCTGGCAGCATACCTTGGCATCATCTCTGTGGTCCTGGTTTTAGGCACATACGGAATACAAGACTTGTAGTGTCAAGAAGGCTTCCACTCAGATTTCAGAAGAAGGCCTGGGAAGCCAGGCAGTGTACCCCTGATATGGCAGTGTGGGGGTGACTGTGAGAGTGAACCCAAAGGTGCAGTGGAGAGCCCAGAATGTTGAAGAATCCAGGAATATTGATAATCTGAGGAAAGCTGCAAGGAATTAGCAAATATGGTCCAAGAGAAAGGCTTTGAGAGCTACAACCATTGACTGCTATAGGGGCAGAGCCACTTTGTAATTCACATTTTACCACAGATTGCCTTGGATTCTGGACATGAAACTACAGGACTAAATGTTTTCCCTCCTGGATTTTGGGTTTGCTTTGGTCCCATTCCTTTCCATCAGCCTATTTGTAGCTTTTGAAATAGGAATGTTCATCATGCCCCATATGAAAAGAAAGTTAAACATTTTCTTTTCATTTGTACACAGCTGAGAGTTTGCCTTAAAACTCAGAGGAGAATTTAGACTTGGACTTTTCAGCAATGCTAAATATTTTAGGACTTTGGTAACTCCTGAAGATGGACTAAATTGCTTTTGCATAAAGGAATGCACATGAGTACTTGGGGCCCAGAATATTATGGCTTGCATCTAGATGGCCCTGCCAAAGCCTCATGGAGTTATAGGTGGGGATTTTTGGAAGTGGCTGGATCTAGGGTGTGTGATGCTGGGATTAAGGATATGATGCTGGGATTAAGAAAGGTCTAACCTAGGTGTGGGTGGCACCACCATAAAAAGTGTAGCCTAGAAAGGATAAAAGAGAGAAGCATGCTGCTTCTGCTGCTGTTGTTGCTTGCTGCCTTCTGCCTGCCCTACTTTGCTGTGGACTTTTTCTTCCTTGATTCCCCTCTGCCATGTCATGCTTCCCTGGAGCCAGCAAACTATTAACTGAAACCTCTACAAACTGTGAGCCAAAATAAACCTTTCCTTCTTTAACTTTGAGTGTTGAGTGCTTTGTCTCAGCAATGAGAAAAGTAACAAAGACAATCATATACAAAGTTAAACCAATTAGAATTACAGGATACTTCTCAACACAAACCTAAAGGTCAGGATGGCTTTGAGTGAAGTTTTTCAATCCCTAAAAGAAAAACACTTCCAACCCTGACTTATGTACACTTCAAACTTGATGGAAAAATGAGGTATTTCTATGACAAGGAAATCAGCAACAGGAAAAAAAATACAATACATGAGTCTGTCTATACCTTTTGGTTATATTTCTCAATATGAATAGTCTCAGCTGCCTAATCAGAGACCCACATGGTTAAAATGGATCATGAAACAATACTCAATGATATGCAATATAAAAGAAACACATTTAATTGAAAAATATTCACAGATTAAAAAATCAAAGGATGAAAAGCTATATCCTGTGTGTCAGGAACCCCTCCAAAAAAGAGTAGCTATCTGAATTACAGGCAAAAATGATTTTAATCCAAAACTCATGAGAAGAGATGTAGACTATCATTACATATTAAGGGAACAATTCAATTGGAATGATTAACTATTAGAAACATTTATGCACCAAACACTGGCACACTCATCTTCAAAAAATAAACAATCCTGGACATGAAAAATCAGATAAACAACAGTACAATTTTCATGGGAGACCTCAATATCCCACTGTCACAAATAGGAAGATCAACTAGACATAAGAGTCAGTGAAGAAATATCAGAAATGAAACAAAAGCTTGAAGGAAAAGACTCAATAGATATCTACAGAGTGTTTCACCTCACAAGAATAGACTATGCATTCTATTCAGCAGCACATAGGGCTTTATGTGAAAAAGTCCAAATACCAGCTGATAAAGCATGCTTAAATAAATGCAAAAGAATCAGTTATTCTATGCATATTATCAGGTCATAGTGCAATGACATTATAAATCAATGGAAAAAGACATCACAGAAATTCTGCAAACACATAAAATTTAATCAATGCCCTATTGAATAATCAATGGATCTCAGAAGAAATTAGTTCCTAGGATCAAAGGATAATGCCAATCATTATAAGATACCAGAACCTATGGAACACAATGAAAGCAATCCTAAGAGGGAATGTTATGGCTGTGACCGTTCACACTGGAAAAACTGAGTAAGTCCAAACAAATAACCTTTTGAAACACTTTGAGATCATAGAAAAGTGAGAAACATTCAAACTCAAAGCCAATATTAGGAAAAAAATTATAAAAATTAGTCCAGAAATAAGTGATATTGAGACTAAAAAACAGCAATTAATGAATTGAAGATCTGGTTCTTTGAAAGGTTAAAACAAAATAATCAAACCTTTATCCAATCTTAACAAAATAAGAAAAGATTCAAATCCATAAAACTATAAATGAAAAAGGCAAAATCACAACAGACTCTGCTGAAACCCAGAAGATCATGGGTAACAACTTTTAGAACATGTACTCAAATAAAATGGAAAAGTTGGATGAAATGGATAGGTTCACAGATACATGTGCACAACAAAAATGATCCAATAAAATATAAAAATCCAGACTAAACCCATATCAGTCAATGAAATTGAAGAAATAACTGTAAAACTGCTAAGAAAAACCCAGTTTTTTAGAGATTCATTGATAAGCCCTACAAGAACTAGGAGAAGATCTAACACCAACAATATTCAAACTCTTTAATGAAATCAAAAGGGAAGCTGTCCTTCCAAAGTTATTGCTAGAAGCAAACATAACTCTGATTTCAAAATTAGAAAAAAACCTAGTCATAAAAGAGAACTAATCTTTTTTATGAGAATAGATGCAAAAATATTTCACAAGATATTCGGAAACAGAATGCAGCAAATCATCAAGAATATACCACATGAAGAATAGTCTTCATCCAAGTGATTCAAAGATGGTTCAAGATACAGAAATCAATAATATATTATACAAAATGAACAGAAGCAAGGTAAAAAAAAATTACATGATAAAATGCTGCAAAAGCATTTGACAAAAACTATAATAAAATCCTTAAAGACAATAGATGTAGAAAGTCTTTATCTTACTATGATAAAGACAATTTGTGACAAAACACAGACAACACCAAATGGAAAAAAGCTGAAAGTTTTCCCCATAAAATCAGAAAAATGACAAGGATGTCCACTATCACTACTGCTGTTCAATATATTTCTTGAAACATTAGCCACAACAATCAGGCAAGAGAAAGCAATAACATAGATATTTATATGAAAGGAAGAATGTTAAATTATCATTATTTGCAAAACATGGTCCTCTACGTAGAAGACTCCAAAAACTCCACCAAGCTAGGCTTGGTGGTGCACACCTGTAAGCCCAGCACTTGGGGGACTGAGGCAGGAGGATCACCACAAGTTCAAGGCCAGCCTGGACTACATAGTGAGTTCAAGGTTAGCCTGAACTACATAGTGAGACCCTATCTCAAAAAATCAACAACAAAAAAATTAACTCCACCAAAATCGCCTAGAATTAATAACCAAACTCATTAGCATAGCAGAATGCAAAGTCAACACTTAAAAATCAATGGCATTTTTGTACTCCAATAATAAACTCACTGAAAAAAATTTGGGATACAATATATACCTTTCAAGGTACCATCAAGTACACTGAAATGTTAAGAATAAAACTAAAAAGGAGGTGAAAGACCTCTACAATGAAAGCTACAGTACTCTGAAAAAGGAGATCAAAGAGGATGTCAGAAAATGACAAGTTATCCCCTGTTCCTGAATAAGCAAAATCAATATAGACAAAATGGTTATACTTACAAAACTGGTATACAGATTCAACACAATCCCAATGAAAATATTAATAAAATTTTTCACAGAACAAGAGAAAACAATCCTAAAATTCAGAAGGAACCAGAGGAGACCTAGAATAGCAAAATCAATAGTGGGCAACAAGGGAAAGGCAGGAGGCATCACACTCACAGACTTCAAGTTATGCTGCAAAATTATGATGATAGGAAATAGCATGGTATTACAAAAAAAAGAAAGACTTGTGCATCAATTGAACAGGAAAAGACATGTAGAAACAGCTCCAGGTACACTTGGATACTTTATCTTTGACAAAAGTCCCAAATACTTTCGGTGAAGGAAAGATAGCCTTTGTACCAAATGGTGTTGAGAAAACTGGCTGTCCACATGCACAAGACTGAATATAGATGCATACCTCTCACCATAAAATTAACTAAAATCAAAATCCATCAAAATATAAATATGGAAACATAAACACTTTATCTGCTGGAAAACAATATAGGTAAAATTCTTGAACACATAGGCATAGGCAAATACTTTCTGAATAGAACATCAATTACACAAGAAATAATACCATGAATTAACAAATGGTATCACACTGACTTAAAAATCTTATGCAAAGGAAACCACAAACAGAATTAAGACACAACACACAGAATGAGAAAAATTTCCACCATCTACTCATGAGACAAAGGACCAATATGTTAAACGTATAAAAAACTCAAAAAATCCTTAAATTTAAAAACTCAATTAAAAATGGGCATCTGGGGCTGGGGATTTAGCTCAGTGAATAGACACTTCTCAGATGAAGAAGTACAAATGGCCAATAAATATGGTTAAAAAAAAAAAGATTCAACACCACTGGCCATTTGGAAAATACTAATTAAAACAACACTGAGATCCCATGTTACTCAGGAAAGAGTGTCTATATTCAAGAAATCAAATAATGACAAATTCTAGATAGGCTATAGGGATAAAAGAACATTTCTTCATTGTTGGTGGAGTATAAACTGGTACAACCACTGTGGAAATTATAATGAAAATGTCTCAAAAACTAAAACTAGAATTTCCATTTGACCCAGATATTCTCCTACTGGGTATCCTCACCAAAGTTTTAAAGACTTCATACTACAGTAATACATGCCTACCAAGTTTATGGCAGTACAATTCATAAAAGCCAAATCTTGGAAACTGCCTAAATGTCAGTGTATGAATAGATAAAGAATATGTGGTACTTTTACACAATAGAGTACTACTCTGCATTAAAAAAAGATAAAATTGAGTCATTTTTAAGACAATTAGTGCACCTTGAGAACACAAAGTTAAGTGAAATAAATCTAACACACAGATAACATTTAAGTTTTTATATATTGGATGGTCTCCCTTATATAAGAACCCCATTATACAAATAAAGTGCAAAATAAAGAGTAGACAGTGGAAATATTGAGATGGATCTTTGGCATATGGGAAGGGAAACAAAGATGGAGTGTATGGAGGAAATCAAAGGAAAGGAGATTAAAAGAAAAAAGGAGACCCACATTATCATATGCTGTGTATATGCACCAAGTCCCTATAAGGAATGTGATCTTCATGTGTTCTCTCTCTGTCTCTGTCTCTGTCTGCCCATCTATCTGTGTCTGTGTGTGTGTGCATGTGTGTGTGCGCGTGCATGTGTGTCTGTGTGAGATTTATTACACTTAACCTTATGTTCTCAAGTTAAACCAATTTTCCTAAAAATGACTTAATTTTATCCTTCTTTATATCTGAATAGTACTCTATTGTGTAAAAATACCACCATATCTATCTATCTATATCTATCTATCTATCTATCTATCTATCTGGAGAGAGAGACAAAGACACAGACAGAGATAGAGACAGAGACAGAGAGACAGAAGAAGGGATCAAAGAAGTGTGGGGTGGGAGAGGCAGGGGGATAAAAATGATTGAGAAATATCATGTACATGTAGTGTCTTCCCATGATGAATATAATCAAAATGTACTAAAATATGTACAAATAGAAGGTTTTTAAATCACAACAAAATCAGTGAATATTTGTGTATTTTACTATTATTTGTCTCTACAATGTAAGTAACTATTTAAACCAACAAATCAATTACAGTTTTGTGGTGACAACAATACGGAACAAGAAGATTTTATGTAAACTTTTAAGATTTCTACATTATCTCTGAAGTCATATAACCTGATTACAAATGGATGATGACAAATTACAGATATATACCACAATCCTGGAAGTCAAATTAAAATATCAAATCAAAGTGCTCTTACTAATAAGCTAAAAAAGTGATAAATGTGAATCATGAAATACAATCAAATAGTTCAAAACAAGATACAAAATAGGACAAGGAAGACAAGGAAGAGATAAGATAAATAGAAAACAAATTGAAAGATGATAGGCTTAAAAATCATAATAATAAATAAATAAATAAATAAAATGTAAATATTTAAACACCTCCTATTAAAAGACAGAGATCATTAGATTAAAAAATGCCAGACCTACTATATGTTATCTACAGGAAATACGACTCAAGAAACAACAGAAAGAAAATGAGAATCAATTCATGACAAAAAACTTTGGTAGTCATTTACTCATTAAATACATTAAAATTTTATTGGATACTTCTCACAAGTAAAGATAGAGACCCCAAGATTTTCTATTGTTACTACTAAACACTTAGAAATAATAGTAATTATACACACTGGCTTTTAGTAAATGGAAAAGAGGAAAATACTCAATTCATTCTGGAAGGCCAGCTTGGCTAATATTCCTAATGAACATACATACAAAAATTCTATTCAACTTTCTATCAAATCCAATTCCATACATAAAACTATTATACACTGTGATCAAGATTCAGTTAACATTTGAAAATCAGTCAATGTCACTCAATATATTAAGAAAGAAAAATATAGCACATATTATCATCTCAATAAATGCAGATAATATTTGACAAAATCCAAACACATTTATGATACAAATATTCAGCCAAATGAAGTAAATTAGGTAAAAAATGAGTGCATTCTGGTATTATCATACTTTAAGGTGAAAAACTGAATGCTTTCCTCCAAGATTAGAAACTAAACAAAGATATCTGCTCCTAATATGTCTATATTACATGAACTAGAGGTAATAGACAGTGAAAAAATTCAAATAATTGTTAATGGAACCAGGGCCCACCCTGCCTTTGCCTCAGATACCAAAATCTCCTGCTCCATTAAGTGGAGGAGAGAGGCTCCAGCCCTGCCACAATTATCCAAGACTTGTAGGCCCCAAAGTTGAGGAGAGAGGCCCTACCCTGATCCTTCTGAAGACACCACAGCGTCATGCAGCCAAATTGGGGAAGGACAGAGGCCCTGCACCACACTTTCTGCAGACACCAGTGCCTTGTGTGCCCCCATAGAAGAAGAAAAAGGTCCCACCTAGCTCTCATCACCAACACAAGCATGCTTCAGGCCTCATGGCAGAGGAGACAACCAAAATGCCAACTTTTAATCAGATTTAGCACTTGAGTCCTTGTTTTGGGGCAATGAAAATTGAAGCTGACAAAACAGCAAACAGTAAATGATGGGGGATGGCCAAATATGTGTTTATTTGAAAGAATAAAAAAGACACTTTCCACTAGTCAGAAAGGGTTGGTCTATAGGGCAGACACCATAGATGTTTAGGTCCATTGGGTTTTTATATAATTTTTGGGATACTTGTACATGTCAGAAAGCAGGAATGCTCCTGGCTGCAGGTGCGCCTTTGATGTCTAGAAAGCAAACTGGGATTTTTTTTTTTTTTTTTTTTTTTTGCATTTTACTTCCTTTAAGGTATCTCATTTCGTTAAGGACCTATTCTTTGTCTTGTATTTTACTAGTCTCTGAGAGTCCATTTGGATATGCCAACACAAGCACTTAGGTTCCTACTTTTAGTTTATTTTAACTATTTAGGATTTGTGCCCTATTTGCCAACCTTCCCCTATGTCCTGGCTTCAACCTAATTGAGGATGATACCAACACCCAGTAAAGTTTTTCTCCTGAACTGAAGTGTTATACTTCTGGAGAGACTGGATTAGAGACAGCCTAGAGAGTCAGGCTTGGAGAAGATGAGAGAAAAACAAAGATCTCCTGGGATTAACTGGATGGTTTGGGCTCAAGCCAGAAGGATAACAAGGCCTGTATATGGTGTATACTGTGGTGAGATGTTAGGCTTTGTGGATATAATTTTCAGAGGGGAAGAGGCCTCAAGGAAATGTCATTTAGTCCAGTGGTATGATTGAACTCTTGAGAAGCTGCATACATGTAGCAGAAATTAGTGGTCTGAATTACTATATATCAATATCTGGATGGTTAAATTGTCTTCACTAAAATCATAGAGCTCATTCTTCTGGTAAAGACAGTTTGTGAGTAGTTCATAGGATTTTTCAGTATCCAATTTATTTTTGATACCATTGTTGTCACTGACTTTACTATTATAGCCAAGGTGACATAGTTATTGCTGTCAATTGGTTTTCTCCCTAATAGAAGAGTAATTAGGATTAATGAAAATTAGAAGACAGAATAAAGGACATAAAAAACCTGTTTACAGAAGTACTACCAGAAAACTTTGCAGACAGAAAAAAATGTAATGTACAGATAAGTGAGGCATATAGAACCCCAAAATAGCCATGATCATTAAAAAAAATGATTCCATCACACACAATAAATACCAGAAATACAACTCAATAACAGAATCTTAAGGGCTGATGGAGAAAAACAACAAATCACCCAGAAAGGAAAATCCATCAGAATTACAACAGACTTCTCAACAAAAGCCTTAAAATGAAGTTGACATTGAAGTGTTTCTCTAAAGGAAAATAATTTTCAACACAGAGTGTTATATTTTGTAAAAATTATCTTTCAAAATTTATGGAGAAATTAGATATTTCCATGATAAAAAGAATCTTAAAAAATTCAATAGCCACAAAACCAACACTCCAAATAAATCTCTAGTGTATCCAAGAAGGAAACAATTAAACTAACAATGACAAAATCTCCAATAAAGTGAATGAATCAGGTAGCTCCAGAAGTTAAGTACAGTAGAAGCTAAAGAAAGCAAAACAGCAACAGAAAAGTAATACAATGACACGAATAAGTCAGTACTTATCAAGTATAATTACAATTGTGAATGGACATAGATTAGTATAATGCATCAAGAAAAAAATTCAACAGTATGCTGTATACAAGAAGCACATTTAACTCAAAAAGAAATTCATAGACTAAAAATGAAAGGATGGAAAAAATGTTCCATGAAACGGGAACACAAAAATTACAGAAATAGTTATCATATTTTCAAGCAAAATGGATTTCAAGCCAGAGCTCACTGAAAGAGGTAAGGAGGGCATTACATATTGCTTATTGGAATAATTCTTCAGGAAGAGATAACAATTATAAACATATACATCCCAAACTACAGTGCACTCAACTTTATAAAATAAATATTAATGGGAATAAATGATCAGGTAATCATCAGTGCAGTTATAATAGGTGACCTCAACACCACACACTCACAAATAGACATACCAACTAAATAAAAACTAACAAAGGACTATGAGAGGTGAACCAAACCTTTGAACAATTGGTCTTAAAATATATATATGGTGTTCCAACTAACAACAGAATACACATTATTTTGTAGCACATGGCACTTTATCTAAAATAGTCCACATACTAGCTAAGAAAACAAGCCCAATAAATTAAAAAGAATCAAAATTTTAACATGCATGTTATCAGATCACAGTGAAATGAAATGAATTCAATAGCAAAATATCACATAAACTGTGCAAGAATATGAAAGTTAAACAACACTATCTTGATTAGTCAATCTGTCACAAATTAAATAAGGAAGAAATTTTGCCTCACAAGCGCAAGGTCCCAAGTTCAATCCCTGGTACCAAAAAAAAAAAAAAAAAAAAAAAAAGAAATAAGAAATAAGACAGTTCCTTGAATTAAATAATGATGAAATTACAACATACCATATTTCCCCCAAAATAAGAACTAATCCAAAAATAAGTGCTGGCCATTACCCTGGTGATGGCAAAAATGTCCTACAGAAGATTATATCTCACTATTCTCTTGCTTGGTGGTCACTCTATAATTTCAGGTAAGGGAAGGTCATTGGGGCTGACATTTTTTATCTCTAGTTTTCAAGGATGATTAATTTCTGATTAGTTCTTATTTGGGGGAAAATGCAGTACCAGAACTTTTGGATCAAATTGAAAGAAGTCCTAGGAGGAAAATTTATAGCTGTGAATGCCTATATCAGAAAAACAGAATGAACTCAAATATTGAGGCTTGTGTCTAGATGTCCCACAAAACCTCATCCAGTCTTTTATGGAAGTAGGTGAATCTAGAGAATGTGATGCTAGGGTTAAGGGAGTGTTATAACTAAACCACTACACATGAGTGATTGATTTGGCACCATTCTAATCCCTGTAGACTGACTAAGACAAAAGATAAAAGGGGCAGTCACTATTAAAGTCTACTTTTGCTTTGATACCTTCAGGCCACCATGAATTATTGCCCCTCTGTCACTCTGCCTTGGAGCCACCTGATTATTTACTGAAACCTCTATGAACTGTAAGCTAAATAACTTACAGTTATTTTACAATATTATTTACAATAACCCCTCTGACATTGGGTCTCATGTATTTTGTGTCAGCAACAAGAGAAAATTAACTAATACACCAAATAAGTAAACTACTGATGAATCTCAAGGTCCTAGGGAAAACAAACCAAATCCAGATTATGAAATGGATACTAAACAATAAAAATCAATGAATCAATGAGATGATTCTTTGAAAGAATAAATAAGAGAGAAAATCCCATAGCCAAATTTACAAAAAAAAAAAAAAAAAGAAAGAAAGAAAAGAAAAGGAAAGACACAAATTGATGGAATTAGAAAAGAAAAAGTGAAAGAAAAATAGACAGCACAAAAATCCAGAAAATTATTGGTAACTACTTAAATATATTGCTGAAAAATTGAAGAACTCAGTAGAAAAAGAATCACTCAGGAAGAACCCTCGACATGCCCACCTGCAACACCTGCCAGCCCCCACCCCTGCCTCTGGCCTCCTGGCTGTGCTGCTACTTGTTCCACACTACAGAGGCACAGGAGGGCATAAAGGCCATTGTCATGAGATGCAGAAGTAAACAACAGATAAAGGGCCTCTCTCAGGCTCCTTGATGAAAACTGAAGCCAACTGGAAGACTGAAGAGAATCTCTGCAATAAAGGCACACCAGACCACCATAGTTGGTAAGTTGGAGGGATCATCACTTCCCATTGGAACTTGGACTATCTTCAGGGGAAGGGTAGCTGGAACCGGCAGTAGAGCCTTTCAGAGTTCAACCCTGCAGGAGGACACGGAGCTCAACTTGGGACTTGCAGCCAGAAATCTGCTTTAATTTCACAGGTCTGCAACTGGCTTACTGAAACTCATTGACATATATATGCACACTGCTGCCCATGTTGCCTACTATGAGAGCAGAGACATATTCTGAAAGAGGCCCTTCAGGTTTATCTTTTGTTATTTTCAAAATTATTAGTAGTATTTTTTGCTATTATTTTTAATGTTTATTTTATTTTTCTTTTTCTACTTGATTCAAATTTTTATTTTTCTCTTTTTTCTTTCTTTTCTCTTTTTCTTCTTTCTGTCACTTGCTCCCTTGCTATCCCAAACTGTTCTTCATCTCCCTTTTTATTCCTGTTCTTGCCCTAATTCATATTTCTTCTTTATTTTTCTTCTATTCTCTTTTTCCTTCTCTCAACTGTGTCTTCTGGCCTCACTGCTAACCTTCCCCTATCCTTCTACCTACATATCCCTCCTGCCCCAACTCCTTCTAACTCCCCATCCTGAAGGGTAAAGTTGCTATATCAAAGAGATTTTTCACTATAAACATATGTTCCTTTGGTCCTTGATTTTGATTCAATTCACACAGTTAAATGTGATAGATTAATAAGTACCCCAAATTGTCATTTTCTAAGATGTACTGGATGCTGTGGTGTTGGTGATTTTATCACTTGGGCTAAAGTTTTCTGATTGATCTAATCAGTTGTCCTTCCTGGTAAATGAAAATGAGATAGCCTCAGAGCCATTAGAGACTCAAAACCTAAAGACCAGCTATATCTGGAAGATACCTTTGAAAAGCAATCATTCAATAAGGGTTCTAACCACAAGTAAAAAATATACTTACAATGAGCAACTTTGAACTATCAACCCAGGAATTAAACCAAGGACAGAACCAAAAACAAAAATGAGAAGACATTTAAGCAAGTTACAAACTCAGACTTCCACTCCATAAAAGGCAAATACTGGGGGAAACAAGATGGGAAAGTCTGATAATCAACCACCAGTGCACCCTGAACACGAAGTAACAAAACAGATGAATGAGGCTCTAGAAAAATTCAAAGCAGAAATAATTTCCAGGATAACTACAGAGATGGTGAGCAGAGTGAAAGGCATGATTACAGGCTCTAGAACAGAAACAAATAAAAAAATAGATGAGCTCAGAAACATTCTGGAAACCATGAATGCCCAGCATAAGAAAGAAATACAATACATGAAACAGATTCAAACAGATATCCAGGATATTAAAAACTCCATTGAAAGTATGCACAGCAGATTAAGGGAATGTGAAGATAGAATATCAGATATAGAAGATAGGATTGCAGTTAAGGACCATGAAAAAAGAGACTTCTAAAAAATACTAAGGGACCCAGAGAAACCAATCCAGCAGCTGCTATATGATGCAAAGAAGAATAACATAAGACTGATAGGAGTCCACACACACAAAAAAACAAAAACAGGAGAAAGTACAATTGACAAAAAGAAACCTGTTCACAGAAGTAATAGTAGAAAATTTCCAAGTCAGAGGTGGAGAATTGGACATACATATGAGTGAGGCATATCAAACTCCAACTAGCCACCATCCAAAAAAATCTACACCTAGAAATATAATAGTCAAGATCCCAGAAACCCAACAGAAAAACAAAATCCTACCAGCTATTAGAAAAAAGAAACGCATCACCTACAAAGGAAAGCCCATCAGAATCACAGTTGACATCTCAACAAAAACATCAAATCAAGAAGAGCCTGGAGGGAAATATCTCAAGCTCTAAAAGAAAATAACTTCCAACATAGACTGGTGTACCTTGCAAAATTATCTTTCAAAATCAATGGGAAATTAGATACTTCCACGAGAAAGAACACCTGAGAAATTTCATGAACACCAAACCAGCACTCCAAACAATTCTAAACAGTATCCTAGAAAAAGACAATGAAGGTCATAACTCCATGAGGCCCAACAGAGGGAAGCCAACAGGCAAGGTAAGAAACTATAGGGAATGGGGGGAAAATAAGAAATAAAAGAGCCAACAAGAGTAAAACATCATGACAAAGATGAGTCAATATCTATCAATTATAACCATCAATGTTAATGGTCTTAATTCACCAATCAAATAAATATACTGACAAGAATGGATTAAGAAGCAAAATCCAACTATATGCTGTGTACAAGAAACACACTGAACTCAAGAAGAAAATCATAGAGTGAAAGCAAATGGATGGAAAACAGTTGTCCACATTACAGCAACCCAGAAAAAAGCAGGGGTGCCAATATTGTTTCCAGACAAAGATTTCAAACCAAAACTAATTAACAGAGAAAAGATGGTCACTACATTGATCTGAAGGGACTATTCCAAGAAGAAAAGATAACAATCATAAATATATATGGACGAAATACGAATGCCCCTAAATAAACAAAGCACATATTAATGGACATGAAAAACCAAATAAGAGCTAATACAGTTGTAGTGGGGGAACTCAATACCTCACACTCACAAATAGACAGATCATCTAGACAAAAAAACAATGAAATTCTAGAACTTAACCAGCTATTGAACAAACGGGCTTAATAGATGTTTACAGAGTGTTCCACCCCACAAAATCATAATACACATTCTTTTTGGCTGTACACCAGTCATTCTCCAAAATAGACGACATGCTAGCTCATATGACATGTTTAAGTAAATGTAAAAGAACTGAAGCTACACCTTGTATATTATCAGACAATAGTGCAATAAATTTGAAGATCAATAACATAAGCAACCACAAAACCCTCACAAACACATGGAAATTGAATAACAACTTCATGAACAACCAATGGGTCACAGAGGAAATTAAAGAAGAAATTGGAAAGTTTCTACAAGTAAATGAAAATGCCACTACAACACACAGGAATCTATGGGACAAAATGTAAGCAGTTCTACATGGGAAATTCATAGCATTGAATGCCCCTATTAGGAAAACAGAGAGAACTCAAATTAACCTAATGTAGGACCTCAACCACCTAGAAGATGAAGAGCATAATAAACCCAAAGCTAGTACAAGAGAGGAAATTTTAAAGATCAGAGCAAGAATCAATGCAATGGAGACTAAGAGAACAAAACAAAACATTAATGATGCCTAGAGTTGGTTCTCCAAAAGAATAAACAAAATCGATAAACCTTTAGCCAAACTTATCATAAAAAGGAAAGAAAAGGCTCAAATCCATGCAATTAAGAAAAAAAAGATGAAGTCAGAATAGACCCAGCAGAAATCCAGAGGATCATCAATACCTACTTTGAGAACCTGTACTGTAATAAAATGGAAAATACAGAAGAAATGGACAGATTCCTAGATACATATGAATTGGCAAAGTTAAATGAAGAAGATATAGAAATTCCAAACACCAGGACCCAAGAGGATGCTCCCCTGCCACCATTCCATTGCTCCTAGGGCAGAGGAGGTGAGCCACATGGGCACCAGCAGCAACAACCCTGCCCTAATCCATGGAAATGAGAAGACATGTAAACAAGCCTCAAAAACAGACTTCCAGATCACCTACAGCAACCCCAAAGGGAAACGAGAGGGAAAAATCTGATACTCAACCACCTGGACTCTCTGAACTGGCAACAAAAGAGGATCTGGGAAAAATGAAATCAGAAATAATTTCTCAGATAACAACAAAGACTGTGCTAATAGTGCAAGACATGATTAATAAATCTGGAGAGGTAACATAAAAAAAATAGAGGAGCTGAAGAACATGATGGAATCTCAACATAGGAAAAAAATGGAATCCATAAAACAGATGCAAACAGATTTCCAGGAGATGAAAAACTCCATCAAAAGTCTATGCAGCAGAATGAACCAATGTGAGGACAGAATTTCAGATATAGAAGAAAAGATTGCAATTAGTGACCAGGAAAAAAAAATTGCTTTAAAATTGTAAGAGACCACAAGATATCAATCCAGCAGCTGCTAGACGATGCAAAGAAGAATAACATAAGACTGATTGGAGTCAATGAAGGAACAGGAGAGAGTGCAGAAAACAAAAATCTGTTCACAGAAGTGATGGCAGAAAACTTCCCAAGCAGGAGAAAAGAACCTGGCATATAGATAAGTGACACATATAGGACTCCAACTAGCCTTGAACAAAAAAATCTACATATAGGCATATAATAGTTAAGATTTCAGAAACCCAACAGAAGAACAACATCCTACAAGCAGTGAGAGAAAAGAAACAAATCACATACAAAGGAAAGCCCATCAGAATCACAGCACACTTCTCAGTGGAAACCCTCAAGGCAAGAAGAGCTTGGAGCTATGCATTTCAAGCCCTAAAGGAAAACAGCCTCCAACCCAGATTGATGTATCCTGCAAAACTATCATTCACAATTGATGGAGAAATAAGATACTGTCATAATAAAGAGAACCTTAGTAACTTTATGAATACCCAACCAGCACTCCAAAAAATTTTAGACAATACCCTAAGAAAAGACAATGAGGATCACAATCCCAGGAAGACCAGCAGAATGAATGCATTGGGCGTGACAAATTAAACACAAAGGAGGAGAATCCAACAAAAAGATAAAGTCATGACAAAGCTTTTAAAACTTTTAACTTCATCTCCCTGATGGGTGTATAATTCAATCTTGTTATTGTACTGATTACTATTTTTCCAATTCTAGTGTTGCACACCTTTCCTTGTGCTGTACTGGCTATTTATCATCTTCTTATGTCTAATTTTTAATTGGGTTGTCTATTAATGAGCTGTAAGAGTTCTTTATATATTCTGGTCATAGGTTATATGCATTGTAAACATGGTCTGTAATGATGTCATTTAAAGTTCTAAATTTTGATGGAATCTCATTTATCAAGTTTTTTTCTTTTATACATGATATTTTTTGTAACCTAGGGAGTTCTTGCCTACCCTAAATTCATAAAAATTTTCCCTTATAATTTCTTCTTAAAGTTTTATAGTTTCAGTGTTTCATATTTAGGTTCATAGATTCTTTCAAGTTACTTTTATGTATGGAAACAAAGGGTTGTGGTTAATTTTTAATACCAAGTGTTTTAGTGCCATTTGCTGAAAACACTATCTTTTCCTCAGCTCTTGAATTGTGTTTATATTCTATAAAATGTTAATATTAAATAATTTTTCAAAACTCAGTGGACCATATATATGTGGTTCTATTTGTAGATTCTCTGTTTTATTCCAATGATTTACATGTCATTCCTTACACCAACACTGCCTTGATTACTGTAGCTTTAGAGGCAGTCTTAAAATTTGGTAATAAATGCTACCAACACTGTTTCTTTTTCTTCTTTTTACTTTTCTAGTCCTTTGCATTCCTACATAACTTTTAAATTTCAATATCCAATTCTTCAATTATAGCAAGTATACATAGACTGGAAGGTTTATGTATACCTTGAGTTTTCTTTCTTTCTTTATTTATTTTTGGTACCAGAGATCAAACTCGGGTCCTTCCTCTTGAAAGGCAGGTGGCAGAACCACTGAGCTGAATCCCTGGCCCTAACATTGAGTTTTCTAATCCTGCTAAATTCAAATACAAGTTCTTGGGGCTCCTAGAGATTTTTCAGTATTTTCTCTGTAGATGATCATTTCATCTACATATAATGTTTTTGCTTCTACCTTTCCAATCCTATCCTAATTGTGCCATTTTATTGCCAGACTACTTTGGTTTGGGCCTATGTTTCAAAGTTTAATGGACAGATGAAGAGTAGGTATATCTGCCCTTGTTCCCTACCTTAGGGAGAAAGCATTGTATCTTCTCCATTCATATAAGGGGTTCTCATTGGAAGTATGGAGTACATGTCTTTAATCTGTTGAGAAGGTTCTGTTATACTTCTAGTCTCCTGATAGCTTTTACCATGAACAGCTGTAGAATTTAGTGAGATACTTTTTCTCCAACTAGTGACAGCATCATATGGCTTTTTCCTTTCCTATGTTAAAATGATGACTTTTGGGGGTGGATCTTCCAATGCTGAACCAATACTGCCATCCCTATAACAAAACCACTTTCTACATCCTGCCAGATCTGACTTCTAATAGTTTGTTTTGTTAAACAAATTTCTATCTATGTTCATACTTTTTTCTTCTATTATCTTTATCCAGTTTAATATTAGCACAATGTTGATTTTCTAAAAAGAGGGGGGAAGTATTCTTTTTTTCTGTTTGAAAAAATTTATCAGGTAAAATGTATATGAGCCTGTTGTTGTCATATAGGTAGGTTTTCAAGCTCAGAATATACTGTCTTTAATAGGTGCTATTCAAATTTCATATTTCTTCCAGAGTGAGTTTCATTAATTTGTCTTCCAAGGTACTTCTTAGAAGATGTCAAATTTATTTCAAACAGAGTTTTAAAATATGTTTTCTATATCCTTTTTTATTCTGTAAAATCTGTGGTAATGTCTCCTAGATCTTGATAAAGTAATTTTAAAAATATGTACTTGACATTGTAATAGGAAGTAAAGGTCTAAAGGAGCAGGGAAAGTGGGAGGGGTAGGGGAAAGGAAAGAAGGGAAAAGAAAAAATATGAGAAAATGAAAAAAAAATAGAAACAAAGACTTTGCAAATAGGGAAGGGTGGAGGGGGTGAAGGGAGTGCAGGGGATGGGAAAAGAAATAAGAACCAAGATACTCATGTAATGGTATAAGATCCCAATGATGTATGTAAATGTATTTTATACCTAAAATGTACCAATACACTTAATGGGGAAAGAAGAAAAAAGAAATTCCAAACACACCAATTACAATGTGTGAAATTGAAAATGTCATAAAAAATTTACAAACAAAGAAAAACCCAGGTCCTGATGGCTTCACTGCTGAATTCTATACGACATTTAAAGAAGAACTATCACCATTATACTCTTTAAACTCATCAAGGAAATTGAAAGGGAAGCAATACTTCCAAATTCCTTCCTGGAAGCAAGTGTTACTTTGATTCTAGAACCAGGGAAAGAATCAACCAAAAAAGAGAAGTATAGGCTAATCTCTCTAATGAACAAAGATGCAAAAATCCTCAACAAGATACTGGCAAGCAATACAGAGAGTCATCCAGAAGATCATACACCCTGACCAAGTTGGGTTTATCCCAGGGATGCAAGGATGGTTCAACATCTGCTAATCAATAAATGTAATACACTATATTATCAGAGCCAAGGACAAAAACCATATGATCATCTCAATAGATGCAGAAAAGGCATTTGACAAAATCCAACACCCATTCCTGATAAAAATGCTACAGAAAATTGGAATAGAAGGTCTTTATCTCAATCTGATTAAGTCTATTTATGAAAAACCAACAACCAATATAACAAATGGTCAAAAACTGAAAACTTTCATACTCATATCAGGAATAAGACAAGGGTGCTCACTATGACCACTCCTGCTCAATATAGTTCTGGAAAATTAGCCATAGCACCTAGAAAAGAGAAAGAAATAAAAGGAACAAAAGATAGGAAAGGAAGAAGTTTGTGTTATTATTTGCTGATATGATAGTCTACATGAAAGACCCAAAAAACTCTGCCAAAAGACATCTAGACTTAGTTGACATATTCAGTAGAGTAGCTGGATACAAGGTCAATACTCAAAAACAATAGCATTCTTATACACAAATAGCAGACCCATTGAGAGAGAAATTTGGGAAATAATTCCTTTTATAATAGCATTTAAAAAAATGAAATATCTAGGAATCAACCTAACAAAGGAAGCAAAAGACCTCTACACTGAAAACTACAGCACTCTGAAGAAGAAGATCAAAGAGGATATAAGAAAATGGAAAGATATCCCTTGTTCTGTGGTAGGAAGAACCAATATAGTGAAAATGACCATACTTCCAAAACTACTATATAGATTTAATGCAATGCTGATTGAAATTCCAACAATATACTTCACAGAACTAGAAAAAGCAATCCTAAAATTCATTTGGAAGCAGAGGAAATCTAGAATAGCAAAATAAATCCTAAGCAACACAGAAATGGCAGGGTGTATCACAATCCCCAACTTGAAAGTATATTTCAAAGCTACTGTGATAAAAACAGCATGGTACTGGCAAAGAAACAGACCCGAGGGTCAGTGGAATAGATTAGAAGATGCAGAAACAACTCCAAACACACTCAGCCACCTCATCTTTGACAAAGAAGCCAACCACCCTCATTGGAGGTAAGATAGCCTATTTAATAAATGGTGTTGGAAAAACTGGATTTCAACCTGACAAAGATTAAAACTAGAAACATATCTATCACCATACACTAAACTAAGATCGAAGTGGATTAAAGATCTAAATAGTAAAACAGAGAGGCTCAACTTATTGGATGATAAGTAAGAGAGAACTCTTGAAGACATTGGCATAAGAAAAGACTCTATGAAGAAAACCTCAGTTTCCCATGAACTAGCACAAAGAATCAATAACTGGAATCTCATCTTATTAAAAAGCTTCTGCGCTGCAAGAGAAACCACCCACAGAGCTAAGAGACATCCTACAATGTGGGAAATGGTTTTTAGCAACTGTACCTCAGACAAAGGACTGTTATCTAGAAGATATAAAGAACTGAAAGTCATCAGACCCCCCCAAGTTCAAAGACTCAATTCAGAAATGGGCATCTGAAATGAACAGGCATTTCTCAAAGAAGTAAAAGCAGCAAATAAACATATGAAAAATTTTTCAACATCCCTGGTCATTTGAGAGATGCTGAAAAAAACAACACTGAGATTCCACCTCATCCCAGAAAGAATGGCTGCTATCAAGAAATCAGCCAATAAGAAATGCTGGCAGGGTTGTGGGGAGTAAGGAACCCTTCTCCATTTTTGGTGTCAGTGCAGACTGTAACAGCCACTGTAGAAATCAGTATGGAGATACTTCAAAGAAGTAGTACTAGAGGTCCCATTTGACACAGCTATTCCCCTTCTGGGTATCTTCCCAAAAGAATTGAAAGAATCATACCACAGTGATATATGTGCACCCATGTTTATAGTGGCACAGTTCATAATAACTAAAGCTTGGAAACAGGCCAAGTGCCGATCAACTGGAAACTGGACAGAGAAGATGTGGTTTTTTTATATATAAAATGGAGTACTGCTCAGCCATAAAGAATGAGAAACTAGAGACATTTATCGCTAAATGGATGCATATTGAGGCCATACTCTTAAGTGAAATTAATGGAACACATATGTATAAATACCAAATAGTTTCTCTAGTGTGAGAAACTGAAAGTGTGAATAAGGATTAAAATGATTATGATGAATAATTGATAATTTGAAATGGGAAGAAATGGTCCAAAGAGGTAGGGGAAGTGGGAGTGGAAGGAGAAAGGAAAGAATGGAGTGGAAAAATTATGAGAAAAATAAAACATGGAAATGAAGTCTATGTAAATAGGGAAGTTTTGAGGGCATGAAGGGTGCACAGGTAATGGGGAAAAAATAAGAACCAAGATACATCATGTACAGGTACAAGCACCCAAAGATAAATGTAAACATATTGTGTACCTAAAATGTACCAATAAAAGAATTTAAGCAAAAAAATTAAAAAATAAATTAAAAAAAGAAAAAGAAGCATTCATAGATAAATACAAATTACCAAACCTAAATCAAGAAGACTTAAAAATCTGAACTGTCTTGTACAATCTGATATGGCTTGTATCTAGATATTCCCCAAGACTCCAGTAGCCATAGATAGGGCTGAAGTGATTGTATCTAAAGTGTGTGATGCTGGGATTAAGTGTGTGATGCTCAGTTTAAGGGGGTGTGATTATTTATTTAGTTCAATGAATGGTCTTGCATAGTTCTGAGTATAATATGAAGGCCCACCCTGGGTGTGAATGATATTACCCTTAAGAGTATGTAGCCTGGATAGAATATAAAGCACAGAAAAAGGGTTTCTGTCTTTGCTTGCAGCTGGTACTTGCTGCTTCACTACTTCACTGATTTGCTGCCTACTGCCTATCGTGTTCTGTTTTAACTCTGTGGTGCCCCTCTGCCATGTCACCATGCTGTATAGCCAGCCAACTATAAACTGAAACTTATACAAAGTCTGAGGTTCAATAAACTTTTTCTTTTTAAACTTTGAGGGTTGGATACTTTGTCTCAGCGAAGAGAAATAACTAAAATACAGTCAACTACACTGAAACAGTAATAAAAATATTACCATCTGAGAAAAGCCCCAAACTCAATGGACTCACAAACAAATTCTACAGATACTTCAGAAGAGATTTCACACCAATATTACACAAACTCTTTAAAGAAATAAAGAGGGAAGAGATGAAGGGAGCACAGGGAATGGGGAAAAAATAAGAACCCAGATACATCATGTACAGGTACAAGCACACAATGATAAATGTAAACATATTATATACCTAAAATGTACCAATAAAAGAATTTAAGCAAAAAAAGAAAAAAGAAATAAAGAAGGAAGTAATACTTCCAAAATCATTCTCAGAAACTAATATTATGATTCTAAAACAAGAAAATGACTCAACCAGAAGAAATAACTACAGAACCAGCTCTCTAGTAAACATAAATGCAAGAATTCTTAAGAAGATACTGATAAACAGAATGCAACAAATAGTCAAAAGATGATACAGCACCACCAAGTAGGCTTCATCTCAGGGGTGCATGGATGGCTCAACATATGTAAATCAATGAATGTGATTCATTACAAATAGAAGTATGTGCAAAAATCATAAGATCATTCAATGGATGCAGCAAAAGTCTTTAACAAAAATCCAACACCCATTCATTACACAAACCCTGCAGAAAATAGGTATAGAAGGAAATCATCTCAATGTGATAAAAGCCACTTATTACCAACCTATCTAACATCTTACTAAACTAGGAAAAACTGAAATCTTTCCTTCCAAACTCGGGAACAACACAAGAATGTGCATTATCACCACTCCTGTTTAAAGTAGTCCTTGAAACATTCACTAGAGCCATCACAGAAGAGAATGAAATAAAAGGTACACATATAGAAAAGGATAAAATCAAAGTGTCATCATTTTCTGGCATTAATAAGCAAAGTCAACAATGTAGCAGAATATAGAATAAGCACAAAAATGTCAATAACATTCCTATCTACTAAAAATGAAGTCATTGAAAATAAATTAGGAAAACAATATCATCAACAATAGCATCAACATATTAAATACTGAAGAATTAACTAAGCAAGTGAAAGACCTCTAAAACTGAAAATTGCATCACTCTGAAAAAGGAAATCAAAGACATCTGAAAATGGGAAGATGTCTCCTGTTTCTAGGTAGGCAGAACAAATATAATCCAAATGGCCAGCACAAGTGGGGGAGCCAAGCAGCATGAAGCCCCCCCCCGTCCCAGGCCCCGCCCACACCATGGTGAGATCCCAGGCGCAGCTTGGAGCCCTGGCCCTTTCTTGTGTTCGAATTAGCAGCACAGTTGCCTGAAAGGTCCAGTCCCACTCCCCCCCCCCACCGCATCTGGCCTCCCAGCTCTTCTGCTACCTGGTTCCACACTACAGAGGCACAGGGGATTATAAAGGCCTTTGTCCTGAGAGCCACAAGATAGAGAAGAAGTTAGTAACAGAAAGAGGGTTTCTCAGGCTCCTTGATGAAAACTGAAGCTCAGTGGAAAAGTAAAGAGAATCTCTACAATAAAGGCACACAAGACCACCATACTTGGTAAGTTGGAGGGATCATCACCTGGAATCATGACTTCCCATCAAAACCTGCACTATCTTCAGGAGAACAGCAACTGGAACGTGCAGTAGAACTTTGCAGAGCTCAACCTGCAGGAGGACAAGGAGCTCAACTTGGGACTAGCAGCCAAAAATCTGCCTGAATCTCACAGGTCTGCTGCTGGCTTGCTGAGACTCATTGACTTGTGTATGCACACGGATGCCTAAGTTGCCTACTGTGCCAGCAGAGACATACCCTGAAGGAAGCCCAACATTTTAATTATTTGATATTTGCAAAAAAGAAAAAAAAATATTTTTCTGTTATTTTTAATTCTTAATTTTTATTTTTTCAACTCTTTTCAAATTTTTACTTTTCTTTTCTTTCTTTTATCTTTTCTTTCTCTCTCTCACTCATTGTCTTGCTGTCCCACATTGCTCTTCATATCCCTATTTGTTCCTTTCTGCACTGAATTTGGATTTTTCCTTTATTTCTCTTTTCTTCTATTTTTCCTTCTCTTGATTATCATTAGTTTTAAAGGAAAGTAGATACAGTATCTAGCCTCCCTGTTGCTGTTAGGTGATTCTGTTCACATTCTTTCATTCGGCCTTCTCCTCTTGCCTTTAACAATTTCTTAGAGTTTGTATGATCTTCCTGTGTCTTCTGGCCTCAATGCTAATCTTTCCTGGTCTTTCTACAGGTCTCTCCCTCCTCAACTCCTTCTAACTCCCCACCTGGAAGGAGAAAGATGCTATATTGAAGAGTATATTCAATATAAACATAGGTTGGGTTGGTCCTCGGTTTTGATTTAATTCACGTAGTTAAATGTGATAGATTAATAACTACCACAAATTGTCATTTTCTAAGCTGCATTTGATGCTATGGTATTGCTGATTGTATCATTTGGGCTAACATGTTGTGATTGATCTAATCAGTTTTCTTTCCTGGTATAAGGAAAATAAAATAGACTCAGAGTCCTTAGAGTCACAAAACCTAAACACAAGCCATATCTGGAAGACACCTCTAAAAAGCAATCATTCCACACGGGTTTTAAACATAAGCAACAAAGATACCTACATTAAGCAATTTTGAAATATCAACCCAGGAATTAAACCAAGGACAGTACCAAAAACAAAAATAAGAAGACATTTAAGCAATGCACAAAAGCAGGTTTCCATGCCACAAAAAGGAAATTCTGGGGGAAATAAGGTGGGAAAATCTGATAATCAACCACCTGGACACCCCGAACTGATCGTACAGGAAGTAACAAAGCAGATGCATGAGGCTCTAGAAAAATTCAAAGCAGAAATAATCTCCCAGATAAATACAGAGATGGTGAGCAGAGTGAAAGACATGATTAGAGGCTCTAGAACAGAAACAGATAAGAAAATGGATGAGATCAGAAAAATGCTGGAAGCCATGAATGCCCAGCATAAGAAAGATATGGAAACCATGATCACCCAACATAAGAAAGAAATACAATCCACAAAACAGATTCAAACGGATATTCAGGAAATTAAAAACTCCACTGAAAGCATGCAGAACAGACTAAGAGAATCTGAAGACAGAATATCAGATATAGAAGACAGGATAGCAGTTTAGGACCATGAAAATAGAGATTCCTTAAAGATAGTAAGGGACTATGAAAAATCAATTCAGAAGCTGCAAGATGATGCAAAGAAGAACAATATAAGACTGATAGGAGTCCATGAAAAAACAGGAGAAATTACAATTGACATAAAAAAACTGTTCACAGAAGTAATAGTAGAAAACTTTGCAGACAGAGGTAGACAAATGGACGTACAGATAAGTGAGGCATATAGAACTCCAACCAGCAATGACCAAAAAAAAATCTACATGTAGACATATAATAGTCAAAATCCCAAAAACCCAACAGAAAAGCAAAATTCTATGGGCAGTGTGAGAAAAGAAACAAATCACCAACAAAGAAAGCCCATCAGAATCATGGCAGATTTCTCAACACAAACCCTCAAATCAAGGAGAGCCTGAAGTATTACAAGCTCTAAAAGAAAACAACTTCCAACCTAGACTGTTGTATCCTGAAAAATTATCTTTAAAAATTTATAGGGAAATTAGATACTTTCACAACAAAGAACACCTGAGAAATTTCATGAACACCAAACTAGCACTCCAAACAATTTTAAGCAATATCCTAGAAAAAGACAATGAAGGTCACAACTCCATGAGGCACAACAGAGAGAAGTCAACATGCAAAGTAAGGCACTAAAGGGAAAGGGGGGAAAATAAGAAATAAAGGAGAAAACAACAGTAAAATATCATGACAAGGATGAGTCAATATCTCTCAATTATAACTATCACTGTTAATGGTCTCAATTCATCAATCAAAAGAAATAGACTGACAGAATGGATAAAGAAGCAAAACCCAGCAATATGCGGTATAAAAGAAACACACCTAATTCAAAAGGAAAGTCATATACTGAAAGTAAAAGAATGGAAAACAGTTCTCCACTGCACAGGAACCCAGAAAAAAGCAGGCATAGCAATCTTATTTGCGGACAAAGTAGATTTCAAATCAAAATTAATTAAGAGAGATAAAGATGGTCACTACATACTTGTAAGGAGAAAAATCCAAGAGGAACAGATGACAATCATAAAACTATATGCACCAAATACGAATGCCCCAAACTATACAAAACAAATATTAGTGGACATGAAAAACCAAATAAGCACTAATACAATTGTAGTGAGGGACCTCAACACCCCTTTATCACAAATAGATCAACTAGAAAAAAAATTAAAAATGAAATTCTAGAACTGAACCAAGCTATTGAACAAATGGACTTAATAGATATTTACAGAGTGTTCCACCCCACATAATCACAATACACATTCTTTTCAGCTGCACATGGGTAATTCTCTAAAATAGACCACATACTAGCTCACAGGACATGTCTAAGTAAATGTGAAAGAATTGAAGTTATCCCCTGTATATTATCAGACCATAGTGCAATAAAAATGGAAGTCAATAACATTAAAAAATGCCAAACTCCCACAAACATATGGAAATTGAATAACACCCTCCTGAACAACCGATGGGTGACAGAGGAAATTAAAGAAGAAATTAGACAGTTTCTACAAGTAAATGATAATGCCAGTAAAACATACAGGAATCTGTGGGACACAATGAAAGCAGTTCTATGTGGGAAATTCATAGCAGTGAATGCCCATATTAGGACAACAGAAAGAACTCAGTTAAATAACCTAAGGCAGAACCTCAAGCTCCTAGAAAAAGAAGAGCATAACAAACTCAAAGCTCATACAAGAATGGAAATTATAAAGATCCAAGCAGAAATCAATGCAATGGAGACTAAGATAAGGATACAAAAAATCAATGAATCAAAGAGTTGGCTTTTTGAAAGAATAAATAAAATCGATAAACCTTTAGCCAACCTTATCAAAAAAAGGAAAGAAAAGGCCCAAATCCATGCAATTAAAATGAAAAAGGGGAAGTCACAACAGACCCAGCAGAAATCCAGAGGATCAATAATACCTACTTTGAGAACCTGTACTCTTACAAAATGGACAACACAGAAGAAATGGACAGATTCCTACATATATACGAAGTGCCAAAGTTAAATGAATAAGATATAGAAATTCTAAACACCCCAATAACAATGAGTGAAATTGAAAATGCAATAAAAAATTTATGAAAAAGGAAAAGCCCAGGTCCTGATGGCTTCACTGCTGAATTCTACAAAACATTTAAAGAAAAACTAAGGCCATTACTCTTTAAACTCATCAAGGAAATTAAAAGGGAAGCAAGGCTTCCAAATTCATTCCTAGAAGCAAGTGTTACTCTGATTCCAAAACCAGGGAAAGACCCAACCCAAAAAGAAAACTACAGACTAAACTCCCTAATGAACATAGATGCAAAAATCCTCAACAAGATACTGCTAAACAGAATACAGAATGTCATCAAGAAGAGCATACACCCTGACCAAGTTGGACTTATCCCAGGGATGCAAGGATGGTTCAACATCCACAAATCAATAAATGTAATACACTAAATTAACAGAGTCAAGGACAAAAACCACATGACCATCTCAATAGATGCAGAAAAGGCATTTGACAAAATCCAGCACCCATTCATGATAAAAACGCTACAAAAAATTGGAATAGAAGGTCTTTATCACAAACTGATTAAGGCTATCTATGAAAAATTAACAGCCAACATCATACTAAATTGTCAAAAACTGAAAATTTTCACGCTAAAATCAGGAACAAGACAAAGATGCCCACTATCACCACTCCTGTTCAATATAGTTCTACAAAATTAGCCATAGCAACTAGAAAAGAGAAAGAAATGAAAGGAATAAAGATAGGAAAGGAAGAAGCTAAACTGTCATTATTGGCTGATGATATGATACTGTACATGGAACACCCAAAAAACTAGGTTAAAAATCTTCAAGACTTAATTGACAGATTGAGTAGTGTAGCTGAATACAAGGTTAACACTCAAAAAACAATAGCCTTCTAATAAACAACTAGCAAACCCATTGAGAGAGAAATTTGGGCAATAATTCCTTTTACAATAGCATCTAAAAAATGAAATATCTAGGAATCAACCTAACAAAGGAAGCAAAGGACTTCTACATTGAAAACCACAGCACTCTGAAGAAGGAGATCAAAGAGGATATAAGAAAATGGAAAGATATCCCTTGTGGGTAGAAGAACCAATATAGTGAAAATGGCCATACTTCCAAAATTACTGTATAGATTTAATGCAATGCTGATTGAAATTCCAACAATATACTTCACAGAACTAGAAAAAACAATCCTAAAATTAATTTGAAAGCAGAGGAAACCTAGAATAGCAAAATAAATTCTAAGCAACACAGAAATGGCAGGGTGTATCACAATCCCCAACTTGAAAGTATATTTCAAAGCTACTGTGATAAAAACAGCATGGTACTGGCAAAGAAACAGACCTGAGGGTCAGTGGAATAGATTAGAAGATGCAGAAACAACTCCAAACACACTCAGCCACCTCATCTTTGACAAAGAAGCCAACCACCCTCATTGGAGGTAAGATAACCTATTTAATAAATGGTGTTGGAAAAACTGGATTTCAATCTGCCAAAGATTAAAACTAGATCCATACTTATCACTGTGCACTAAACTAAGCTCAAAGTGGACTAAAGATCTAAATATTAAGATGGAAACACTAAACTTGCTGGAAGATAAGTTAGGTAGAAGTCTTGATGACATTGGCATAGGAAAAGACTTTATGAACAAATCTTCAGTAGCACAGGAGCTAGCACAAAGAATCAACAACTGGGATCTCATCATATAAAAAGCTTCTGCACTGCAAGAGAAACTGCCAACAGAGCTAAGAGACAACCTGCAATGTAGGAAGAAATATTTAGCAGCTGTACCTCAGACAAAGGTCTACTATCAAGAATATATAAAGAACTGAAAAAAATCAGACCCCCCAAATTCAAAGACCCAATTAAAAAATGGGTATCTGAAATGAACAGACATTTCTCAGACAAAGAAGTAAAAGCAGCAAATAAATATATGAAAAAATGTTCAACATCACTGGTCATTTGAGAGATGCAGATGAAAACAGCACTAAGATTCCACCTCACCCCACAAAGAATGACTGCTATCAAGAAATCAACCAATAACAAATGCTGGGGGGGGGCGTGGAGAGAAAGGAACCCATCTCTATTGCTGGTGGGAGTGCAGACAGGTGCCACCACTGTGGAAATCAGTATGGAGATATCTCAAAGAACTAGGAATACAGATCCCATTTGACCCAGCTATTCTCCTACTGGGTATCTTCTCCAAAGAATTAAAGGAATCATACCACAGAGATATATGTGCACCTATGTTTATAGCGGCACAGTTTGTAATAGCTAAAGTTTGGAAACAGCCCAAGTGCCAATTAACTGGAAACTGGATAAAGAAGATGTATTTTTTTTTTTATAAAATGGAGTACTACTCAGCCATAAATAATGAGAAACTAAAGACATTTATAGCTAAATGGATGCATATTGAGGCCATACTCATAAGTGAAATAAATAGGACACACATGTGTAAATACCAAATAGTTTCTCTAGTGTGAGAAACTTAAAATGTAAATAAGGATGAAAATAATTAAAATGAACAATTGATAATTTGTAATAAGAAAAGCTCCAAAGGTGTAGGGGTGGCAGGAGGAGAAGAGGAAAGGGAAGAAGCGAAAGGAAAAATTATGAGAAAAGCAAAAAAATGGAAACAAAATCTATGTAAATGGGGAAGGGTGGAGGTGGTGACAGGTGCACAGGTAATGGGGGAAAAAATAAAAACTAAAATACATCATGTACAGGTACAAGCACCCAATGATATATGTAAATGTATTGTATACCTAAAATGTACCAATAAATACATGAATTGAAAAAACAAAACAAACAAAAAAAACAAAAATGGCCATACTTCTAAAACTGGTGCACAGATTTAAAGAAATCTCAACCAAATATCAATGGCATTTCTAACAGATGTAGAGAAAACAATCCTAAAATTAATATAGGACAAAAAATGACAGTAGCAAAGGCAATCTCAGTTAACAAAAATGAAAGTATTTGGCATCACAATCTCATATTTGAAGTTATATTACAAAGCTAATATCATCAAAACAGCATGGTGCTGGCACAAAAACAGGTAAGTGGATCAAAAGAAGAACCAGGAACTGGGGCCGGGGATTTAGCTCAGTGTTTCCATTGCCTGCTTTGCAAACACAAGGACCCGAGTTCAATCCTGGGTGCCACAAAAAAAAAAGAAAAAGGAAGAAAAAGAACCAGAAACAGTCCCAGACACATGCAGCTATTTGATCTTTGACAAAGGGGTCAAAAACATACACTAAAGGAAAGATGGCTATCTTTAATAAATGGTGCTTGGAAAATTGGATATCCACATGGAAAAGTCTGAATCTTGAACAATGTATTTCATCACATACTAGACTGAAATCAAAGTGGGTCAAAGATTTAAATGTTAATCCAGAAGTAATCTGTTGGAAGATAAAGCTGATACAAATCTTGTAGACATAGGCATAGGCAAGGTCTTCTTGCATAGAACCCCAGTGGCACAAGAAATAATAGTGAGAATCAACATATGGGATCATATCAAACTAAGAAGTTTCTCCATAGCAAAGGAAATAACCAACAGATTGAAGAAAACCTACAGAACGGGAAAATTTTTTTTACCAGTTTCCTGTTTAAAATTTCTTTAGACAAGAGGTTAGATTATTGATTATCACATTTATTGATTTATAGTATTGTTAAAGTCTTCTATTTTCTTGTAGATGTGTCTCGTTTTCTATTATTGAAAAAGAGTATTTAATTCTCCAACTATTTTTTTTTTCTGGTTCCAGGGATCGAATTCAGGACCTTGCATTTCTGAGGCAGGTGTGGTGCCATTGAGCTAAATTCTTGGCCCCTGCAACTATTTTTGTTGCATAACAATTCAGTCTTAATTTCTGTCAGGATTTGGTGTTCAAAATGCCTATTAATAAAGCAACATAAGCTTGCTATAGTGTTAATATACCCAGTTTGTTTATTGCGTTTTTCATTAAAAATAAAAAGCTGATTTTCTAAAACAAACTCTCAGTTCTTATTCTACATTTCTTGTATAAATACATGTACATTATACACTTAGAGGCTTAATCACTCAAAACCAACAAATTTATTTATCAAATGAAAACAAAGTTAACTTATAGTCAATTTCTTGAAGATGAGGAGAGACAAAAGTCATTAAAATAATTTGCATGTCTTTTCTAAAAATGAGGAACCAGGTTGTATGCAAAAGTCTACTAGATAAATTTACATATATTCTATCCAACCAACTTAATATTATATCTTATATCAGCAACCCTAATATGTTTCAAACTAACCCCTTCTTTTTTGAAGTAAATTAGGCAGAATGGTGGGAACAGAATATAGAAAAATTAATTAATTATTCTAACAAATATATGGTACCCTTTAACCACCTCATATTTTGGGACAGCACTTTATAACTGAGCAAAATAGGTTATTTATTTCTGTTACTGATAATGTAGAATATATTTGCCATGTAATTGGATATATATATAATTAAACATAATAAAGTTCTAAAAACAAGTGACTTACCTCATCTGTTAAAATTCCAAGTGCTGAAAATTGATGTTTATGCAGTTTACTAACAGTATTTGAAATTTTTTAAAATTATGATGTTTTTCTATATGGATTTCATACCTTTGAAAAAAGCATTAATTTGATCCAACTTTCCCAAGCTATTTTAAGGGCTGAAAATGGAATAGAAAATTTCAATTTCAGGAAAATTTTATATTCACTTACAAGTGCAAACCATAACATCCTTGAATCTGCCACAGATATCAAGTATTCCCAGTGACATTTTAATGAGTGCTTTGAAATAAATTATGATAAGGACATCTGATTAGTTCAAAGGGAAATTATCAATCTGTTTTACAGTACCATTATGTGGACGACTTTCTTGGAAGGATAGAAGAGTTCACACGATAAAGAAGTTAATACTGAAAATGATTTCCTGTGTTAATAAAAGAAATACTATGATGAATGTATGATAAAATAATGATAATATATATGATGATTTATTAAAATTATAATAGTATATCATAAAGAAGAAACTAAAATGGACCCTAAATCTCCTCCTTTTCATCATCAAAACAAAATTGATTTGTGCATGATTTTAAACTCCGAATGAGGCAGTAGTGATTTTGGTATTCATAAGTTTATGTATATATACAACATATATATATATATATATATATATATATATATATATAATATTAGTACATAGTGATGTATTATTTTAGGCAAATGAGAAGAGTTCTACCAAGAAATATAGGGTCTTAGCTCTTAATAATACTTAAAAATAAATGTGAAATTGAAATTATAGATCATTGGTAAGAAAGTTCAATTTCTTGCTTTTAGCCATAAAATGTAATATTAAAACAAAATAAAATGAGGTAAACTAATTGTAAAATACTTCAAATAAAAAATCACTGCACATAATAATAGGATATGGTAAGTGTAAATATTCTCCTATGTACAACCTATTTCTAATTTTTGAACATTAAAATTTACAGATATGCTACTTTTAAAATCACACAATTTGAATTATCATATTTTAAAAAACATTTTACTATGATTTTAAATCTGTCCATATATTTTCCTAAGAATGGATGTTGACAGAGAGCTCTGCATCTTTCACAAGTCCTCTACTGGACATCATTTTCTGTTTTGTTTTTATTTTCAGGCTTAGACCCTTTTGTACATATAAGCTGTACACAATTCTGTTAAAAGAAATCCTTCAGTGGCAGTTAAATTTGCAAAGTTTATGATTTACTGTGGTAATAATAAAGATATATAATTTCCTTTTCAAAATATTATTGTTTTAACCTACATATGTCAGGATATTGCATTTAAATAAAAAGTCAAATAAAATTTCCTACTGATTTCTTAAAATCTCCCATTTTAACTTAGATATTCTCCATGGGAAAGATAACTGGCAGATTATGCTATGTATTCTAGCTAGACTATGAATTGATAAAACATAAAATTAAGGCAAGAGAAACATCAAAAGAAATGATCACTTTCTCTTCCCTTTTATAATTTTATTAGGTTTGTTTAAAGATTGTTTAAAGCTATGAAGGTAATTTTCTGAGCAAAATTTGTACAATCTCAACTTTTTATTGTAGACGCAGCCTATATTTTTAAGCATAGGATTATTGGTAGAAAAAGAAAATAGCAAAAACAATTTGCCTATGGAAAAAATAGTTCTAATATGAATTTCAAATGTAATCTTTTATATTATTGCCTTGACTTCTGAGTGTATGAAAGATATGTAATAATTGTTTATTTCAGTGAGACATGTAACTAGAAAATAAAATACTACAAACAAAAATGTTCATGAGAAAAATAACACTTCAGAATTCTAGAGAATAATAATTGATAGTGTAATTGTCCATTGATAATGTTATGTTTTAAATTAAGGAATTTGCTCATTCATTCAGTAGCATGTTTTTCAATAGAATAACTTTCCAAAGAAGGCTCTATTTCTTCCTGATCATGGATATTAGCACTGTTTTGGGAATCAGAAAATGAAAAATTAAGTAATTTATTTTTTGTTATAACTGTAATACATCAGTGTTACTTAAATTCTCAGGGATCCAGTGCATCAAACACTGCTCCTAATTTAAAAAATTAAAATTTTATACAGCCTAAATTATTTTAAGGCTATCATTATTTAGGAGACAAAGAGCCTTTGTTTAATATGATGCACTATGAACTTGTATAACTTACTAGTTTAAAAATACTTTTTAAATACATGAAAAAGCATCATAAGTTTACTAAGAAAGTTATAGTTTTCAATGGTTTTATAAATATTCAATCTTTTTCTTGCACTTGCACACAATAGGCCCATAGTAGAGGCTCAGGATAGTTTGTTCATAGTGCTATTGAGTAATAATCTCTGTGCCTTAGTTACTTTCTTTTTGCTGGGAGATAATATTGGACACCCAAAAGTTAAAGAAGAAAAAATTTATTTTAGCTCAAAATTTGTAGAACTTTCAGTCTATAGTTGGCTAGCTACAAGGCAGGGTGGCATGGCAGAGGAGAAACAGTCCATGGCATGGCAAGCAGGAAGAAATAAGCTTTCTTTATTCCATCCAGGCTACAAGTCGTGTTCCTTCTTCAGTAGATTTACCATCCACACCTTGAATTATGCTAAACCAATCAGTGGACTAATTCAGGATCACATGCCCATGATCCAATATCAAACACCCATGATCCAGTCACCTCCAAAATGCCCCAGCACAGGAGGCTTTGGGGAGACATCTAGATATAAGCCATAAAACCCTGGGGATTTTAATTTATGCATATATTTATTCAGCAAAGTGGGAACTTTCAGGCATGTCCAACCTTCAACCTTTAAGCCAGATGCACAAACAGCTAGTAATGCAATTCCAATATATTATAAACTTTTAACAGCATTGTATGATTTTAATTTTAATTTTTCTCTATGGTAGTCTGTCTTTCATAATGCTCTTTTTATTTTCCCCCTTTTTATTCGTATATGTTGATGACAGCTAATAAATATTTTCTTCTTGCAGAATTGGTACATATGCATCACAACTTGATCATTTATACTTTTCCTTCTCCCCTCTCTTCTGTATCCCTTAATTCTCAGATCCTCTTCCCATCTCTACAAAGTCTATTTCCCTGTGTCCTATAATGTATTATTTTTAGCATATTTCATGACTCAATTTTGCCTCATTTGAGCAGAGACTGCATAAGTGAAACAATAATGTGTAAGAGAGAGTTCAGTACATTGCTAACTCTTCTATGTCTGCCACACACTGGAATGGAAAACCACATGTATCAAAGTTTACATGTGTTTGTGTGAGTTGATGAGTAAAATATAAATATTACTGATAATAATATTTCAATCTACGTACATATGTGTGTGCCTGAAAACAGACATATGTCATTATTGGGCAGGCATATAAGTTTTCTTATTTAATTATTAAACTTGGGTCTGTTGTGTTATCACATAAAATAACTTCACAAATTAAAATATAAAGAACTTTTGTTAATTATATACATTAACTGTATTATATACTTTACATGCAGCCCAAGATAATTCTTCCTCATTCAACGTAGCCCAAGCAAACCATAATGTTGGACACTTTGCTTTAGAGTAAAACTAACAAAGTATCACTATAAATGCCATCCATTTTAGTACTGTATACATTGATTCGTATAGAAATTGTATTCTACATTATCAGTTGTTCAAAGTATTGATGTATATATTAAAACATGTTGTGAATTAAACTGAAAGGAAAATCATGTAGTAATATCTCTGTAGTACTATAAGACACAAAAACAGGACATGTATTTGAAAAAGTATAGAAATAGCAGTGAAATTCAATATGGATATATAAATGTGAAAATAATTTTAATATTGCTTTCAACATGAGATAGAAATATAAATAGAAAAAGTTATAAAGAAAGGACAAGAAAAGGAAACAGAAAAGTATCTCGATTGATAAAGCATTCTGTTCTTTAGTCTAAGGCCAACATTGGTCAACATGTTCAGCAACCAACTAATTAGATTGTTAAAAATTTAAAGAACTTTTTTTTTCTGATTCTGTGGGCACACTTTAAGTTTTAATTAACAGAATTATAGCATTATTAGGCTGCACACTGCAGAGGGAAGGATTCAGGGTTGAATTTTTTAATGTTATTTTGTTTATTAATACATATTTGTCTTACATATTGACCATATTCTTTGTAGGGAGTTTGTACCTGCACATAATATATCTTCATTCTTTTTTACTCAATTCTCCTTGCCTCTCTTCAACTCCTCTTCCCTTCCCATTTACAAAGCCTTCATTCATATTTTCCTCCTTCCATTCTCTTTTATTGTCCTTTTCTTATTCCTCCCTTCTCCCTCTGAACTCCCTTGTTCTGCTTCCCATTTGTTGTTGTTTTTTTTCATTAAGTTTATTGGTACATTTTAGGTATAAAATACAGTTACATTCATCATTGGGCTCTTGTACCTTTACATGATGTATCTTGGTTCTTATTTTTTCCCCATTCCTTCTCATTTGAACATGTTCTTCCTGCTTCCCAATATCATCCTCCATTATGTTCCTTATTTACTCTTTGGGTTTCTCACACAGAGAGACAATTTGATATTTAAAGTTTAGTGTCCAATTTATTTCATTTAATGTCTCATCCAAAATGCATTCATTTTTATACAAATGATTCAAGTTTACCCTACTTTATGGCTGAGTAGTATTCCATGGTATATAAATACCACATTTTCTTTACCCATTCATCTTTTGATGGGCATATGGACAGTTTCCAAGACTTAGATATTAAATGTGCTGCCATAGATATGGGTATGTACATATGTCTGTAGTATGATGGTTTTAATTCTTTTGGGTAGATACCTAGAAGGGGAGCAACTGGGTCAAATGGAACCTCTAGATTTAGTTTTTTGAGGATTTTCCACACTGATTTCAATGGTGGTTGTATCAGTTTACACCCCACCAGCAATGGAAAAGTGTTCCTTTCCCCATACAGCCTCACCAGGATTTGTTATTGATTGATTTCTCGATGATAGCCATTCTTTCTGGAGTGAGAGGCAATCTCAGTATTGTTTTAATTTGCATTTCTTGAATGATTGGGATGCTGAGCATTTATTCCTGTATTTATTTACTGTTTGTACTTCTAAGAAATGTCTATTCATTTCAGATGCCCATTTTTGGATTGGGTCTTTAAATTTGCTAGGGGTCTTTTATTTAGTTCTTTTTATATTCTAGATGTTAGTCATTTACCTTATGAGTAACTGGTAAATTTTTGCATTCTGTGAGTTGTCTCTTCACTCTATTGGTGTTTTCTTTGTGGTGTAAAAATTTTATAATTTGATGTGATCTGTGTTGTCTTAGTTACTTTTCTAATGGCTGAGACAAAATACCTGACATTCAAAGTTAAAGGAGGAAAGGTTTATTTTGGTTCACAGTTTGTAGAGATTTTTGTTCATAGTTGGCTGGCTCCAAGCAGAGTGGCATGTTAAAGGGGCATTGCAGAAGATAAATAGTCCATGGTAAAGCAGGGCAGGTTGGAGGCAGCAATCAGTAAGAAAGGGACAAGTGACAAAAAATGACACTACTCCTCTTTAGGTCCCTTATATTTTGTCTAGGCTGCTCACCCTCACTCACGCCCAGGTTGGAGCACCCTTAATCCTACTCAGAACTATGCCAAACAAATCAGTGGACTAATTTAGTAATCTTATATTCTTGATCCCAGCATTGCACATTTAATCCTAGCATCACACACTCTAGATTCAGCCACCTCTGAAAAGTCCCACCTATAACTACATGAGGCTTTGAGGAGACATCTAGACACAAGCCACAATATTCCATCCCTGACTTCCAAGTACTCATGTAAAAGACATTTAGTCCATCTATAAGAGATGCCAAATTCCTAACAGTCTCAGCATTGCTGGAAAGTCCAAATCTAAAGTCTCCTCTGATATTTAAGGTGAACTCTTAGCTGTAAGGCCCTGAAAGGTGTTGTTTCCCTAATTTCTCTCTCTGTGAATTTTTATTCATGTATAGGAATGTTATTGATTTTTGACTGTTGTATTAGTATCCCACTACACTGTCAAATCTGGCTATTAACTCTAGGAAAATTTGATGGAGTATGAGGGGTTTTCTATGTACAATGTCATGTCATCAGCAAATAATGATAACTTTCTTATCCATATTATTTTTATTTTTACTCTTGTCTAATGGCTCTGGATAATATTTCAAGAACTATATTGAACAGGAATGGTGATAGTGGGGATCCTTGTTTTCATCCTGATTTTGGAATGAAGGCTTTCAGTTTATGTCCATTTATTAAGATGTTGGATGTTGGCTTGTCATAGATGGCTGTTATCAAATTGAGATAAAGATCATCTATTTCAATTTTCTTTAAGGTTTTTATAATGAATGCATATTGAACTTTGTCAACAAAGCATCACTTATTTGTATTTTAAACTATTTTCTTATATTTTGGGGAATTTTCTTCCAAAATTTCTGTAAGCATGTTATTGAATCCATCTGTTCTATCTTCTAGTTTTCTCTAACTCTGATTAGCCTTACATTGTTCTATTTATTGTCATCTAATAGCTCCTGGATAGTCTTGACTTGTTCTGTTGTTTTCTTTTTGGGTCTTTGAGCTCTTTATCATAATTCACTATTTTGTCTTCAATATCAGACACTATCTTCACATTGGTCATTTATGCAATGTATGACTTCTATACAATTTGTTATTTCAGGTATTTATGTGTGACATCTTTTCTAGGATTCCATATCTTTGTTGAAACTTTCATTCAAATTTTGAACTGTTTTGGTTAATTCATCCAGTTTTTTTCCTGTTTCCCTGAAATTCACTGTGAGCATATTGAGTTTAATTGATGTGAACTTTTGGTTCATTTCCTCTTTGAACACATCTATTTTCTTCATCCCCTCAAATAATTTTTCATAGAGTTTGCCTGCCTTGTATTTATTTTCTTCTCCCTTTGAGGGCCCTTTATCTGACTTGGGAGAGTTAAATGAATTCAGGATCTTCTACTTCCTTGTTTCCCTATTCTCCTACTTGTATCTGTGTTTATTTGGTGACACCAAGGGGGAGGTATGAAAGGAGAATAGTGGTAGATGAGAAGAAAAAACTAATGTGGGGTCTGATTTTACTAGAGTAGTTTTAGTTGAGTTCAAGGTTTAGTATGAGTTTTCAGAGGATTTGGGTGGGGTTAGGCAAGATATGGGAGAAAGAAGGTTCAGTTTGTGATTGAGGAAAGCTATATGGTTATCCAACCTTGCTTATAGGGAGGAAATTAAGCTAAATGAGATATGGAAAAACTAAAGATTTAGGATGGGTTGGATTGACTTTACTAATGAAATAGGAGTGACTGTGATGGAGATAAGTATGAATTTAAAATCTAGGAAGAGAAATTTATATGTTTGGAAAAAGAAATATGTTAGTAATACTGTCTCAGGTGTTGTTGAAGAAATTAGATAAAGAACTGAGATGAAGGAGAGAAACTAGACATTTAATTAACCAGAGCCAATGGACAAATATATCTCCACATTTCTAAATAAATCAAAATATGTACAAAAACTTAAATCAATAAAATGTCTGATGGGAACAAAGATTATATGTTCCAATGAGATAGTACATATGTGATTCCCAATGAGCTTCTTTGCCACAGATTATGAGTGCTCACATCCTAATAACTCCTCCAATCCCTTCACCACAATAATGAAGTTAACTCAGACTCAGGATCTCTTTCTTCCAGGTTGCAGTCATTCTTAAAGAGTCTGATTTAGTCCAAGTTCATGGTCAGGAACTCTTTCTATCCTTCTGCCTAGGTGTGATGGTGGATACAATGGACAAATTCACTGACACTAAATTGTCCACTGAGCCAGGATTATTTCTATGCAATCAATCCAGCTACAGTTGTAACAGGCTAATCCATTACAGTGGTATCTATCAGGACTAATTGAGAAATAACATAACCTCAGACCCTGTTTTGGATGTTCATTTAGCCTAGAGAAGCAACCAACAGCTATAGTGGAAATGTCATAACACCTCAAGTTTAGACCCATAGTTAATGTGCAATAACTGCAATGGCTGTGTCTTCCTTATTGGTAAAAATCAACATTCAATAATAATTTTATAAAATTAGTTATTTAAAACACATGAGTAGGGGACTGGGTAATGCTAGAGGGGGGAAGAAAAGCAAAAAAAGCTATGCTCTATGGTATGGGAAGTAGAAAATAGGAGGGAGGCCAAGGGATCTCATTGATGATAAGGGTATTTTGTTATATATTTAGAAAGGGATAACAGAGAAAACTGGATACTAATTTGGTAGTGGAAAATGGTGGTAGGAAAATATTCTGTGATTGATATAAATGCTAGAGAAAACATTTGAGGGAGACAATTTAAAAGGTGGAGGGGAAAGGAAAGTAAAATTGAGAATGAATAAAGCAGAGGAGAAAAACTTCAGCAAAGAGGTATGGGTAAAAGTAGGAGGGATATTAATGCACAAGGAGAATTTCCTTACCCTCTATAAATTCTACTGGAAGGGGGGAAAAGGCAAGAGTAGGTAAAGGACATATACACAGACATACTCATAAAGGAGACAAATGTAAAACAATAGAATAAAAATGTGGGGAAAATGTACAGAAGGAAGAAATCATCAGAGTAAAAAATGAAAAAAAAATTAAAGTAAAATAAAAAATGAAAAATTGAAAAACTAATTCAATAAAATGAAGAATATTAAAAGAAAGCTTTCTACTGTTTTGGACACATGGCTCCTTTGGCTCACCATAAGGAGCATAGCTCAGTTGAGGATCTGTCTTTCTTCATGCTAAAAATCTAAGATAGCAGCTTGCTCCCAGATTGGTCATGGGTTTAGAGATTTGCTTAGAGTAGGAGCACATGCCAATGTAAGTTTCCAGTCCTGTGTAACTCAGGCTGAAGCTGCCCTCTGACCTCAAGAGCCAAGTCTGTGATAACCAGAACCTACCTCTCAGCAAGATTCCACCTAATCTGCTCTCCAACTGCTCACAGTCCCTGGCGACTCTTTTCCCCATCCACTCTGAGTATTCGGCACTGTCAAACAGCCAAGTGGCTGCTCTGAAACCTAGATTTTAACACCCATACCTTCCCTACAATGACATCCCTGCCAGCTCCTGCTTTGCATGACTCTGTCATGGGGAGCTTGTACTACAGTCACTCACCAACTGTTGATTCTAGAGAGCCATTCAGGAAGCAAAGTCTCATTCTTCCTGCCATCTCCAACTGCATATGAGTCTCCTAGTTTCAGTTTAGCTCTCTAGTTTTCTATGAGCGAAAAGTTGTTAGTTTCACTTTGGTTCCTAGCTGGTGGCTACCTAGCTGTTATTGGTACCATATGGTTTCTCCTCTCTGGCCTGCTCTATTTCATTTCTATCACTTAGTCCTATTCTCATCTGTCAGTTCCTTCATGGTTCCTGTGTTCCCTCCATTCACTTCAGTTCCTCTCCAAGATACTGTTTTCCAGACTCTATAGACTTTGTCCTGGGAGCTGAGTGGCTGGCACTCACTGCTCTGCAATTTTTTCCAGATTCCTCTGTTTGCTTTTATCTGTTCCAGATCTCCCTCAGTATCCCAAAATTTGCTTCTTTTTAGAAAGAAGTGTCTGTGTTCTTCTTGAGGCAAATACATTACAGAAATAAGTCTGCTATGACTTGCTGAAAATTAAGTATTGAAATGAGAAAATTCCCTATTAAAAGAAACTTCTACATAATCTTTGGAGAATCAAAATATTTAGGAATGTCTCTAAGGCAGTAAACATAAAATGTCTTGAAGAGCATAAGTAATACTCCAAAGAATATTACAAGATTGTGTTACTATTTTAAATATATTTGATATATGCTCCATAAGCTAGACCTAAATTGCCAGAATAAAATGTTTCCAAAATCACCTGTTTCGCTGTGATTTTTTTCTGAAAAGTTTCAACTTCTGTTTATCCAAAAAAGAAGAAACCTTTTGAAAAGAACCAAAACTATAAATATGGGTTTCATCTGAGACTTTTATCAACTAAGAACAGTATGTTTCTGGTAAAATATATGAATCTATTGCTTTTGAAACCAATTTTGCTTTATTACATTAAACGTTTTGTGTAGTGGCTTATTACATGGCACATGACATAAAAAATATTATTTGCCTATATCTTAAAACTGTTCTTCTTGATGATGGATTTCACCAATTTATATATAATTGTACATGTCTAGTTGTCCTGTGCTTGTTTCATCATTTCTTGCTGACCTCTTTCTTACTTTTCCATGAATATTCTTGCTTCATTATCTCTGATTGGAAAGCTATATGATTTTATTTTAGAAATATTATTATCTTCCATAAAATGAAATTCATTATTTTGAATGGACATCATACTAAAAAGACAACAATTAACTTTTAGTCTAATACATCATCAGATCTTGTATCATTAAGTAAATCTGTGTGAAAAGTGCTTTAGGGATTGTAATTCAATTTTCTGGTTGATTTTTCTATTCAATAATTGTTTAAATTACAGCCTTGCTTGGGAAAATCTTAAGTAATGGAAATGAATGGTATGTGAGATATAATCACATTTCTTGAATATTCTTATAAAACTCCTTTCAGCTGCCAAGAAAGTTTATAAATTTAGTGGAGTTTCCACCATTATCTGGCTATTAATAAAGAAGTCAAATCTTTAGGGGAGTTGAGTAAGTAAATTTAGAGAACAGTAAGGAAGACATGAAAACTAAGTTCGTGAGTGTGGACATAATACCAATAAAATCACACCAAAGAAAATAAGAAATTAGATATGTGAGAAAGTGAAAATAAGTTCAGGCATACACAAGAGGAATATTAACAATATCTGGCCAAGATAATCATATTACTATCATTGATGCTTTGTTGATATTTTTTTCTGAAATATATAGGTTATCGACAGTCCACCCAAAAGAGCAATAGAATTGTTAATACAACCCTAAATATAACTCCATATCAGAGTAGCTGAGGTTACATTTTCAGTGATTATAGAGAAAAATAATAGCCAATTTCTAAAGAAAAGTAACAAAATCAGAATCCATAGATGGTTCTAAATTGTGCCTTAAAATTTATCCATATTTTTAATACATATGATGCATATTCATGTCTTATATGTACATACAACATACGAATATATTTCAAAACTTTAGATCTTTAAATTGACGTTTTCCTGAAAATCAAAAAAAGGGATCATATAAAGAAGGTATGAACCTGTTGTAAAACTTGTAGTTATTTTAAGAATAAGCCTATCATTTCTTCAATGACTGCTAATGGACAGGAAAAATATTAATTTATTTAACAAATAATTATAGAGCAGCAAAGAATGATACTGTTAAAACCATTAGATCACTGGATTTTAAAGTACAACTCTCCAAAAATATTAGACTTTGATGACCTTATAACACAATCAGCTCCAGCCTCATCTTTTGTATTATCTGAATATAGGAGAATCATTGAGTAGTAAAGCAGGGAATGAGAAAGAACACTTAAGTTCTGGACTTTATTGAAAGATCCTTTCAAGTCTTCAGAAACTACTTTATAGGCTGATATTATATGAGTATATTGGAAAATTAGCCTTTTTATGCTCCACACAAATTGCCAAGCACTATTGCCTATTAACTATACAATTAAGCTATGACAGTAATGTAACTATTATGGCCACTGGACCATGCCAGAAGTAGTTTCATCTAATCTTTTGAAAATAATTATATAGTGGGATATATTTCTTTTTGAATATTCATTTACTTGGACAATGTTATTAACTTTTGACATATTACTATTGTGATATATTTACTTAGAAAAACAGAATATTGATCTTTTGTTGCTTCACAATACATATATTAAGTGCTTACTATGAAGTTACTATTGGTAAAATACTGAATTGAGAATGGACCCTGTTTTTAAGATTCCTGCAGTCTGATAGGGAAACATAAAATAGAAAATTACTATACGATATTTTAAATACACTATGAATAACTCACTTTGGCTATTTGGGCAGCAATTGTACATGTTAGTGTAGAAGGAAGGTCGAACATGCTTACTGGTAGAAGTAACTAGACTATATGTCCAAGGATGAACAAAACTTGGCCTTTGAGGAAAAGGTTAGAGACAATGAAATTTGATGTCAAAAAAAGGAGTTCAGGGTTGGGGATTTAGCTCAGTGGTTTCGCCACCTGCTCCACAAGTGCAAGGACCTGAGTTCGATCCCCACTACCAAAAAAAAAAGGAAGAAAGGAGCTCATAGAATACTCAGTGATCCTGTCCACCTCAGTCTCAGAATCATTCTTGACATTATCAATATCTATATAGAATACATTCAAAGCTAGTCTAATAGTTCACTGATTTATGATACTCTAGTGAACTTTGGTTACTCTCCATAACAGTGCAGATTGGTGTCATTTCAAATTTGTGTTTTCAAAACTCAGATGTCATCACATCGACACTCACAAAATTCCATATATTTTTATAGACATTTAATCTATTCCTTTCCTTTATAATTCTTGAAAATTCTGTTTCCTTCTACTTAGTGAGAAATCTGAAGTTCTTGAGCAGGGAAAATCTGTTTCTATCCAATTACCTATAAGTCATAGAAACATATTATCATAAATGAAGCTTAAAAATCATTAGCCTAATTTATCAAAATATTTTTAAAAATTTTAATATATATAGTATTAATTGTACTTCTAAAACATATTCCAATTTTAACCCTTTCTTTCCACTTTTTCTAACACTACACTACAAGTTACTGTCATCTCCCCACCAGAGAAAATGCAACAACCTCCTCTCTGATACAGTTCCTACTATTGTCCCACTAAATTCTAATATCAATAGAAAGCTGAAACATTTAAAATCACAAATCAGATGATCACTTACTTTAGTAATTTCCATTACTAAAAATTCCAGTAATAAGAATTTCAAACACTGAGCTAGTTATTGATAGGTCTCCCACCACCTCAGCAGCTATTATGTATAGTAGCTGCCCTCTTCCTATGGTGCCTTGCCCCCTCCCCTGTGTGACATCATGCCAAGATGGTTGCTCCCACCAAAGAACAAACCCTTCTTCCCAGCATGCCCCTGTTCCCACCTAGAGAGTAACCTAATACTCGCTCACCTCCTACCACCTAGTGACATCACCGGCTCCTCCATTCCCTAGTCACTACCTCACTCAACCCCACCTCAGCCCCTACAAACCCCACCCCAGTCTCTATAAAAGACTCTCCCTGCCCCAGCCATATTGCTTTTGTCTCTCCTTTGTTCAGAGACAGCCCAGCAGATCTATTCCCCTAATAAAGGCTTGTTGTGGCCTGGCCTGGTCTTGGTCTTCGGCCCTTTTACCTGACATTTCTGGTGCCATGACTCGGATGGTAGATGGTCCATTAATGGACGATCCCCCGCAGGACGGGGTTGATTGACCTTTTGGCCATCTCCAACGGACCTATCTGCCGTTGCCAGGACCCTCTGGGGCTTTCTACCTTTGCCATTGCTGACGCTACACATCCACACCGGTCACCAATGTCTGGGTGAGTAGGGAGTTCAGCCTCCCTCTCGTCGGGTTCTCTGTCTCATTCTCTCTCCCTCCGGGGACTTCTCAGAAATCCAAGCGCTTGGTCAGAGAAACCCCCACAGCCTCTGGGCCCAGGACCGTGCCCCTGGGAGACGTCCCATCGGCCCGCCTCCTCTCATTCTCTCCCTCTGGGAGACTCACTCAGAGATTGTCAAAGGAGACAAGGACGCTTCTCCCCTTTGTCTTTCTCCCCAGGGGCTGCCTCCTCCGCACCCGCTCTAATCAGGGGGCCCAACAATCCAAACCCCGCCCCTCAACGCCTCTGGGCTGCCTTCTGGCACAACTCAAACCCCTCGGATTGTTGGGACCAGACTTTAAGCCAAAAAGACTTGTTTTCTATTGTAATCAGGTTTGGCCTCAGTATAAATTAGATAATGGGTTTCCATGCCCCAAAAATGGCACTCTCAATTTTAACATACTGTGATTTACACAACTTCGGTCAACGCAATGGCAAATGGTCAGAAATCCCCTACATACAAGCCTTTTCTACCTATGCTCTTAACCCTCCCTCTGTCAAACCTGTTCTCCTTCTCAAGTACTCCTAGCCTGAGCCGATCACTCACCGCTCATACCTCCCCCACTTTATAACTCTGTTGATAGGAAAAAGTTTTAAAGTTTAATAGATTAGCTATTAAAGTAGTTGTGGAAACAAACTAGGTAGTGTATCCCTTTAAAAACTTGCCTTAGCCCATTGCTTCTGCTGTTCGAAGTGAAGGTTATATAGCTTCTTCGATTTGTAGCTCCACTATAGATAACATCCTAACTAAAGAATGAAGTGAAAATCCTTGAACAAACTTGTGATATATGTGCCTTAACTGTCATGTGTTTAGGGCTGTAATCAGTGACAGAAACCACCTGTGTCTAACCATTAAACAGGAATTAGAACTTTATTTACTTAACAAAGACCACTAGGGATGAGATAATGACGGACAAAAGTATAAAATGTTTATAGTGAGTCGGAGACAAAACATTTAAAAAGCTATATGTAAAAGATATATTTTTGATATAAAAGGATTTTATGTGTTTGTCTTATTAGCAGGACAAGACCAAAAGGCCTAAGTACATCAAGAAGGTGTGCAAAAGTGATTTATAAAGGAAATATATATGTTTACTTGTTGGCTTCAAGTTTGTTATAAAAGGTTTACAGGAATAGAGGTTTCATTCCTTCTGATTTTAATTCTACAAGAGATCTCTGTTAATTGACTTACAAAAAGTTTTAAATAGTCTTATTTATAATTATAAACCTAAAATTATAAAGAGATTATAATTCCATTGGGCTAAATATATTTGAGTGCACTCTAGTTTTAGAAATTGTCTTATATCTTTGTTTTTGTCCAATCCTACAGCTGTTTTATTTATAGATAAAGGTTATTAAGTTCAAGGCATGCTCCCCTTGGTGAACAAAGGAGCGGCCGCATGGAAATATTTTCCAGTCTTTGTTCACTAGGGGGACCTCAACAGTTTTCATCTTACAACAGACTGACCCAATAGTTTTCATAGCCTTATAAAAGACTTACAGGAATAAATATTATTTAAATATATTATTATACTGTTTATATTAATTGTCATCAAAGGGATAAATTCTAAATATGTTATTATGGTGTGCTTACACTGGTCATTTTCAAAGGACTAAATATCCTGTAAAAAACAACAATAACAAGGTTTTATTTTTTCTAGTGTACTAAATGTATTTATACTTTCTGACTGTACAGGTTTTCTAATATTTGTTTATGATAATAACCTCTTTTTGATTCAGGTATTTGCCTTTTCATACACTCTAGCTATTTATGATAACAGATACATATATGGACTATTTTCTTTAGATGGTATCCTATCAAAAGATTTTTTTTTTTAAAGATAATTTAGGTAAAAACTTTTGGTGTTTTAAAAAAATGAGTACATTTAATCATGGCTATTTTATATCAAGATGGACATTTAAATGTGTTACAAAGGTAAAGTCATCATAATTGTCATGTTAAAATATTATTTGTGGCTCTTTTTCTGTTAATATTCTACAGGAATTCAACTACTAAAAAACAACCATGACTGATAACAGTAACAGTTCTCTATATTTTAAATTCCAAACTGTTTGTTATTCAGGTAAAACTATAATAGTTAAGTTCATTACTCTTGTTACAATGCTAACGCTATTGACCTTCTCTTCTGGGTGTTCAACAACTAAAGTTTGGAGACCAAAACTAAAAGGTAACTGGGCTATGAGGACAGCCAATATTTTGGCCCTGGCCCCTCAAGGTCAACAAAGTTCCAGGACATGAGGGAACCTTCTCTACAGGGTCCTACATCTTTGGTAAGTCACTCAACCTCCTAAACTGGGAGATTGCTGGACACCAGAGGACAATATGCTGTGTGCCAAAGGAGGGTCACCAAGAAAAATATCTCCAATGCTTTCACTGAAAGCAACTTGGTCAAACAAGGCCATGACCCATCCAGACGGCTGACACTGACAGAGAAGCAGAGAGGCATTATGCATGGTTCCAAAGTAATGGCCTGGAGAGACTTAACTGACCTTAATAGATAACAAGAGGTTCATATTGATTGACACAGGTCTCACTTTAACTTGGTTTTAAACACCCAGCAGAAAAAATAACCAAAAGAGGCACAAAACAATGACATAATAATAAAGCTAGACTTCAGAAAAATTAAGACATAGCCCACCCATTGAAATCTTTTGGTTCACTCATGACACAGCCATTTCAAAAAGACAAAACTTTGGGAGAAATGTCAGGTAAAAGGGCCAAAGACCAAGACCAGACCAGGTCACAACAAGCCTTTATTAGGGGAATAGATCTGCCGGGCTGTCTCTGAACAAAGGAGAGACAAAAGCAATATGGCTGGGGCAGGGAGAGTCTTTTATAGAGACTGGGGTGGGGCTTGTAGGGGCTGAGGCGGGGTTGAGTGAGGTAGTGACTAGGGAATGGAGGAGCCGGTGATGTCACTAGGTGGTAGGAGGTGAGCGAGTATTAGGTTACTCTCTAGGTGGGAACAGGGGCATGCTGGGAAGAAGGGTTTGTTCTTTGGTGGGAGCAACCATCTTGGCATGATGTCACACAGGGGAGGGGGCAAGGCACCATAGGAAGAGGGCAGCTACTATACATAATAGCTGCTGAGGTGGTGGGAGACCTATTATTCCAGGCTTTTGTTTTATGATAGTTGGGCGAAGATCTCTTCTTCTGGAGCTGCTTCCTGCTGACAAGGGGAGAAGATCGGGGCTAGACCTGTATCTCATGAGGCACGTGGCAAGTGGGGACCTCTTCCTTTTGCCGTACTGGCTGATACCCTGCCATGATGAAGTCTGTGACTGTCTGGCTGGTGAATGCCCTCAATCGTTTCTGCAAGAAATTTTGAAAACAGTGAACCAGGCACAGTCCAAAACAGAGAATTAAACAGATAATACTGAGGGGTCCCAAGAGTAGTAATAGCCAGGTGAGCCATGAGCTCTAGGAACCAAACGTACCCCACCATTGATTAGTACCTTGGGGGGGCATATCTATCTGGCTCATTGAGTTTTAATTTTTTTCATTTGACATGTAATTTTTTATTTATTATTTACAGTTATCATGTAGAATATATATTATTTACACTTTCTGAAATATCTTTTCCAGTTGTATTGTTAAAAATAAATAATTTTAGATAAATCCTTAGGATTTATCTGTGAAATAAGGAAAAAGCATTTCAAAATGTTCTAATCCATCTAATTCCATATATTTATTACTGCTAGTCATTTACACTTTACTACTTGATTTGTATCAGTGGACTTTCTCTCTTCTAGAACTATTCATTGAATTGTTCATGGCCTTTTTCATTCTATTTACTGATCTAAGATTATAAAATGCTAAGTTGATGCATGTATATGCCTGAAACTATGGCTGAAGCTTATGAACAAATATCTTCTTGCTGTGGTTAAGATTTTCTCAGTTACTGATTCTAGTACTGACTTAGTTCATTGAATTACAAATTTATTACAGTTTTGAGTGTTATAAATGTCTTCAAGACAAAGACCAGCAAAATTTTTCTGTAAAAGGCCAAATAGTAATATTTTTCATTTATAATCTGTCACAGTTACTCAATTCTTCTTTTCTTGTATAAAAGCAGCCTTGGGCAATAAATAAATGAAGGAGTATAATTATTACTATAAAATATTATTTAAACAGAGACAAAGGGTTTGATTTACCTCTATGGGTTGTTGTTGTCTGACTTCTAAGCAGAAGGTTAATTGCTTTATCTTTTTCAAAATAACAATACATTATTGGTCATTTTCTCACAAGCCCCTTTGATTATTGCTCTTTTTTGTCCTTTTGGCTTTTCGAACATCTGCTATTTTCACATTGCCTGTATAATAATTGCCATACCCAGACTCCTAGTTTGAAAGAGTACTTGGTGCTCCTGATCTCAACTCAGTCAACATCACTTATATTATAGGATTTGCCCTACCAAAAATTTCCCTTACTTTATTTTTAATACGTGTTTATTTATGTATTTATTTTATTAGTACATGTTTACAGTATATAATGATTGCATATATCATGGGGAGTTAGTATGTATGCATAACATCTCTTAATTTTTTTCCATTACCTATCCCTCCCATTCCTCCCGACTCCTTCCAACATGTGGTCACTTTCCCATGAGAAACTATAATTGATCATTCCAACCACAATTATTTTGATAATAAAAAATGTACAAATAGAGTGAAAATCCTAGGCAAACTAAGATGAAAGATCACCCCAGTAATAAGGACCTGGCCAGTTAAATGAATCTCTTCTATTGTGTTAGCTAGATGTTGAGTTCTCTGATGTAGGTTACTACCTCTCATTAATCAATTTAAAATAAATCATTGCCTATAATTAGAAGGAGACTTACTGAAGGTTCTTGCATAGGGTGGAGAAGTTTTCTTCCCACTTCCTGATAGTATCCTACCCATCAGATCATAGGTAATGCTCATTATTATAGGCATTTTTGTTTTACAATGTTCAACTCAGTGCTGAGAGGCTGAAAGGTCCTGGTGCAAATTTAAATGCTGCTTTTAAATACAAGTTTCAGTGAGGTTATTCTAGTAGAAGACTTTCCACTCGATTAAAAAAACATTGCAACACCTAGCTGGAAATAAGAATCAGAAGAAATTGCTTATGGATTACTACATCTTTATAGAGTTTGATTGAATTGTACATTTGTCCTCGATGGTTTATAATAATGTCTCAACAAATAAAAATGCTGTTTAAAATAATTGACAACAGATAAGCTGCTGGTTATGAAGATGTGTGTTTCTTAGCCAACAATAATTTTATTTATTTATGCATGTATTCTGGGGATTGAACACTAGGTCTTTGCACTCAGCTACATCCCTCTCCCTTTTCTTATTCTTTATTTTGAGAAAATTTCCCAGGCTGAGCCTGAACTTGTGATCTTTCTGGTTCAGCCCCCACCCCCTCCCAGGGTCTCTGCTATTGATGCTTGAACACAAATAGAATTTAGGAAAATACAAAGTAAAACTCTCTTTGCCTTCATTTAAGAATCCAATACTGTTCAAACATTAAAAAAAAAAGCTTTTAAGGTACCCATGTCCAATATATAGCTATTATATTAGTGTTTGGAAATGTAATTTTCAAGTACAGGTACAAAATATTTGTTACATATTTTTAAAAATCTTATTACTACTCTCATCATGTTTTATTTTTACTGATACATTTTATATCAGATTTTAGGGCTAACATAATAAAATATCACAAATTTTGTGAGTAAAACAAAGATTTTCTTTGTGTTTACATCTCCAAAAGATAGGTGTCAAAATTCAAAGCATCAACAAGTTTGATTTCTTCTGAGCTCTCTCTGCCTTTCTCATGAATGACTTCTCATTGTCTTTCTGTGCCAGAATGTCTGTGACTAATATCCTCTAGCAAGGACTATAGTCATATTTACTTAAGTTTCATCCCAACACCATTTTATATCATTTGTCTATTTAAAGACTATATGACCAAATATTTTGTAATAGCTATTGAACATTTTCTCATATATTTGTTTGATGTTTTTACTTTTTCATTAGAGAAATTTGTATTCACATTAGATGCCCATTTTTTAATAGGGTCTTTAAATTTGGAGAGATTGATATTTTTTCAATTTTTATGTATTTTAGATATCAGCCTTTTGTTTGAGGAACAGCCGGCAAAATTTTTTCCCACTCCGTTGTTTGTCACTTTACTGTGTTGGTGATTTATTTTGCTATGCAAAAGGTTTTTAATAAGATGAGATTCCAGTTGTTGATTCTTTGTAACATTTCCATGCTATTGGGATTTTTCTCATAAAGTCTTTGCCTACACCTATGTATTCAAGAGTTCCACCTATTTCCCCCTCCAGAAGATTTAGTGTATTTGTTTTAACATTTAGATATTTGATCCATTTTTATTTTAGTTTAACATATGATGAGAGACATGGGTCTAGATTTAGACTTCATCAGTTTAAACTTTAGCCAGTTTTTCCAGTACCATTTATTAAATAGTCTGTCTTTCTTCCAGTAAAGATGTTTGGCGCTACTGTCAATGATAATGTGGCTGAGTGTGTTTGGAATTGTTTCTGCATCTTCTATTCTCTTCTATTGATCCTCAGTTCTGCTTTTCTTTTTTTTTTTTTTTTTTTTTTTTTTGCCAGTACTACTCATATTTATCACAGTAGCTCTGTAGTATAATTTTAAGTCAGGAATTGTGTTACCCTTGTCTTGCCTTTGTTGCCCAGAAATGCCCTTGATATTCTAGGTCTATTTTGTTTCCAAATAAATTTTAGAAATGGTTTTTCTAGTTCTATGACGTATGCTAATTGTTTTTTGATTGGGATTGCATTAAATCTGTATAACAACTTTGGGTTTATGGCCATTATTACTATGTCATTTCTTCCTAAACATGAGCAAGGGATACCATGCCATTTTCTGATACTCCCTTTGACCTCTTTTTCAGAGTACTGCAGTTTTTAATGTAAAGATCTTTTAGTTCCATTGTTAAATTTATTCCTAAATATGCCATTTTTTTCAATGCTATTGTGAAAGGCATGGTGTCCCTAATTTCTTTCTCTCTGTTTGTTATTTGTGTACAGGAATGCAATTGACTTTTTTTTTTGCTTAAATTCTTTTATTAGTACATTTTAGGTATACAATACGTTTACATTTATCATTGGGTGCTTGTACTTGTACATGATGTATCTTGGTCCTTATTTTTTCCCCATTACCTGTGCACCCTTCACCCCACCATGGTTCTCTATTTGCATAGATGTTTCCATTTTTTTTCTGATAATTTTTCCTTTCCATTCTTTCCTTTCCCCAACTCCCCCCACCACCCTTACCCCTTTGGACCTTTTCCTATTTCAAAGTATCAATTACTAGTTATCAATCCTTTTAATCCTTATTTGCACTCTCAGTTTCTCACAATAGAGAAACTATTTGGTATTCACACACGTGTGTCCTATTTATTTAACTTAGGAGTATGGCCTCAATGTGCACCCATTTAGCTATAAATGACTCTAGTTTCTCGTTCTTTATGGCTGAGCAGTACTCCATTTTATAAGAAAACCACATCTTCTTTATGCAGTTTACAGCTGATGGGCACTTGGGCTGTTTCCAAGCTTTAGCTATTACAAAATGTGCCACTATAAACATGGGTGCACATATATCTCTGTGGTATGATTCTTTTACTGCTTTTGGGAAAACACCCTGCAGGGGAACAACTGGGTCAAAAGGGACCTCCAGCCCTAGTTCTTTGAGGTATCTCCATACTGATTGCCACAGTGGTCACACCAGTCTGCACTCCCACCAACAATACAGAAGGGTTCCTTTCTCTCCATACGCCTGCCAGCATTTGTCATTGTTTGATTTCTTGACAGCAGCCACTCTTTCTGGGGTGAGGTGGAATCTCAGTGTTGTTTTTATCTGCATCTCTCAAATGATGAGTGATGTTGAAAATTTTTTCATATGTTTACTTGCTGCTTTTGCTTCTTTGTTTGAGAAATGTCTGTTCATTTCAGATGCCCATTTTTGAATTGGGTCTTTGAACTTGGGGGTCTGATGTTTTTCAGTTCTTTATATATTCTAGACAGTAGCCCATTGTCTGAGTTACAGCTGCTAAAAAAATTTTCCCACATTGTAGGTTGTCTGTTAGCTCTGTTGGTGGTTCCTCTTTCAGTGCAGAAGCTTTTGAGTAAGATGAAATCCCAATCACTGATTCTGCTAGTTCCTGTGCTATTTAGGTTTTGTTCATAAAGTCTTTTCCTATGCCAATATCTTCAAGAGATCTACCTAACTTATCTTCCAGCAAGTTTAGTGTTTCTGTCTTAAAATTTACATCTTTAATCCACTTCAATCTTAGTTTAGTGCATGGTGATAGATATGGGTCTAGTTTTAATCTCTGATAGGTTGAAATCCAGTTTTTCCAACACCATTTATTAAATAGGCTATCTTTCCTCCAGTGAGGGTGGTTGGCTCCTTTGTCAAAGATGAGGTTGCTGAGTATGTCTCAAGTTGTTTCTGCATCTTCTAATCTGTTCCTCTGATCCTCAGGTCTGTTTCTTTGCCAGTACCATGCTGTTTTCATTACAGTATCTTTGTAGTATAGCTTCAAGTTGGGTATTGTGATACTCCCAGCCATGTCTCTGTTGCCCAGAATTGCTTTTGCTATTCTAGGTTTCTTCTGCTTCCAAATGAATTTTTGGATCATTTCCTCTAGTTCTGTGAAGTATATTGTTGGAATTTCAATCAGCATTGCATTAAATCTATGTAGTAGTTTTGGAAGTATGGCCATTATCACTATATTGGTTCTTCATACTTAGGAACAAAGGATGTCTTCCCATTTTCTTATATCCTCCTTGATCTCATTTTTCAGAGTGCTGTAGTTTTCAGTGTAGAGGTCTTTTGCTTCCTTTGTTAGATTGATTCATAGATATTTCATTTTTTTGGATGCTATTGTAAAAGGAATTGTTTCCCTAATTTCTCTCTCAGTGAGTCTGCTATTTGTATATAAGAAGGCTATTGTTTTCTGAGTGTTGACCTTATATCCACCTACTATACTGAATCTGTCAATTAAGTCTAGAAGTCTTTTGGTAGAGTTTTTTTGGTCTTCCATGTAAAGTATCATATCATCAGCAAATAATGACAGCTTAAATTCTTCCTTTCCTATCTTTATTCCTTTTATTTCTTTCTCTTTTCTAGTTGCTACGGCTAATATTTCCAGAACTATATTGAATAGAAGGGGTGATAGTGGGCATTCTTGTCTTGTTCCTAATATTAGCATGAAAGTTTTCAGTTTTTGAGCATTTAGTGTGATGTTGGCTGTGGCTTTTCGTAGATAGCCTTAATCAGGTTGACATAAAGACCTTCTATTCCAATTTTGGTAGCATTTTATCATGAATGGGTGTTGTACTTTGTCAAATGCCTTTTCTGCATCTATTGAGATTATCATATGACTTTTGTCTTTGACTCTGTTGATAGAGTGTATTACATTTATTGATTTATGAATATTGAACCATCCTTGCATCCTTGGGATAAATCTGACTTGGTCAGGGTGTATGATCTTCTTGATGACCCTCTGTATTCTGTTTGCCAGTATCTTGTTGAGGATTTTTGCATCTATGTTCATTAGGGAGATTGGCCTGTAGCTCTCTTTATTGCTTGGGTCTTTCCCTGGTTATGGAATCAAAGAAACACTTGCTTCCAGGAATGAATTTGGAAGCCTTTCTTCCCTTTCAATTTCCTTGATAAATTTAAAGAGTAATGGCATTACTTCTTCTTTAAATGTTTTGTAGAATTCAACAGTGAAGCCATCAGTACCTGGTCTTTCTTTGTTGGTGAATATTTTAATACATTTTCAATTCCACTCTTTGTAACTGGGGTGTTTAGAATTTCTATATCTTCTTCATTTAACTTTGGCAGTTCATATGTATCTAGGAATCTGTCCATTTCCTCTGTTTTCAATTTTATTAGAGTACAGGTTCTCAGAGTAGGTATTAATGATACTCTGTATTTCTGCTGGGTCTGTTGTGGCTTCCCCTTTTTCATTCTTAATTGCATGGATTTGGGCCTTTTCTTTCCTTTTTTTGATAAGGTTGCCTAAAGGTTAATTGATTTTATTTATTCTTTCAAAAAACCAACTCTTTGATTCATTAATTTTTTTGTATTGTTCTCTTAGTCTCCATTGCATTGATTTCTACTCTTATAATAATTTCCTCTCTTGTGCGGGCATTGGGTTTTTTATTCTCTTCTTTTTCTAGGAGTTTGAGGTTCTGCATTAGGTTGTTTATTTGAGTTATCTCTGTATTCCTAACATGGGCATTTACTGCTATGAATTTCCTGAGTAGAACTGCTTTCCTTGTGTCCCATAGATTCCTGTATGTTGTACTGGCATTATCATTTACTTGTAGCTATGGTCTAATTTCTTCTTTAATTTTCTCCATCACCCGTTGGTTGTTCAGGAGGGTGTTATTCAATTTCCATGTGTTTGTGGGAGTTTTGTGGTTTCTCATGTTATTGATCTCCAATTTCATTGCACTATGGTCAGATAATATACAGGGGGTAATTTCATTTCTTTTACATTGACTTAGACATGTCCTAGGAGGTAGCATTTGATCTATTTTGGAGAATGACTCGTGTGCAGCTGAAAAGAATGTGTATTCTGATTTTGTGGGGTGGAACACTCTGTAAATATCTATTAAGTCCATTTGTTCAATAGCTTGGTTCTGTTCTTGAATTTCATTGTTAATTTTTTGTCTAGATGATCTGTCTATTTGTGATAGTGGGGTACTGATGTCCCCCACTACATTTGTATTAGTGCTTATTTGGTTTTTCATGTCCATTAATATTTGTTTTGTGTAGTTAGGGGCATTTGTATTTGGTGCATATATACTTAGGATTGTCATCGCTTCCTCTTGGATTGTTCCCTTCACAAGGATGTAGTGAGCATCTTTGTCTCTCTTAATTAGTTTTGGTTTGTAATCTACTTTGCAAATAAGATGGCTATCCCTGCTTTTTTCTGGGTTCCTGTCATGTGGAAAGCTATTTTCCATCCTTTTACTTTCAGTATATGAATTTCTTTTTGAGTTAGGTGTTTTCCTTGTATACAGCATAATGCTGGATTTTGCTTCTTAATCCCTTCTGTCAGTCTATTTCTTTTGATTGGTGAATTGAGGCCATTAACATTGATAGTTATAATTGATAGTGACTCATCCTTGTCATGATGTTTTACTGTTGTTGGCTCTTATTTCCTTGTCCTCCTTTCTCTTTAATTTCTTACCTTGTCTGGTGACTTCCCTCTGTTGAGCCTCATGGAGTTACAACCTTAGTTGCCTTTTTCTAGGGTATTGCTTAGAATTGTTTGGAATGCTGGTTTGGTGTTCACGAAATTTCTCAGGTGTTCTTTGTCATGGAAGTATCTAATTTCCCCATCGATTTTGAAAGATAATTTTCTGGATACAACAGTCTAGGTTGGAAGTTATTTTCTTTTAGGGCTCAAAATACTTGACTCCAGGCTCTCCTGGAGTTGAGGGTTTGTGTTGAGAAATCTGCTGTGATTCTGATGGGCTTTCCTTTATAGGTGATTTGTTTCTTTTCTCTAACTGCTTGTAGGATTTTATGTCAATTGTACTTTCTCCTGTTTTTTTCGTGGACTCCTATCAGTCTTATATTATTCTTCTTTGCATCATGTAGCAGGTGTTGAATTGATTTCTCATGGTCCCTTACTATTTTTAAGAAATCTCTTTTTTTATTGTCCTTTACCACCATCCTGTCTTCTATATCTGATATTCTATATTCAGATTCTCTTACCCTGCTCTGCATACTTTCAATGGAGTTTTTAATCTCCTGAATATCTGTTTGAATCTGTTTCATGGATTCCATTTCTTTTTATGTTGGGCATTTATGGTTTCCATTTCTTTCTTGTGCTGGGCATTCATGGCTTCCATCATGATTGTGAGTTCATCCATTTTTTTTATCAGTTTCTGTTCTAGAGCCTCTATTCATGTCTTTCACTCTGCTCACCATCTCTGTAGTTACCTGGGAGATTATTTCTGCTTTGAATTTGTCTAAAGCCTCATTCATCTGTTTTGTTACTTCCTGTGCTATCAGTTCAGGGTGTCCAGGTGGTTGATTATTGGACTTTTCCACCTCATTTCCCCCAGAATTTGCCTTTTGGGGGGTGAAAGTCTGAGTTTGTGACTTACTTAATGTGGGGGCCTTGCCCCCCCCTTCTTAAGTGCCTTTTACGGGCATATCTGGGCCTGCTGCACATCTACCCGGCAACAAGGAAGTAGCCCCAGTACCCTCCCCTTGCTCCTCCCCTCTAGCCCTACGGTATATATGTTGTAGCAGCTTCCGCAATAAATGAGACTTGATCAGAAACCTGTCTTGTCTCCATCTCTCGTGTCCCCTGTCCTTTGTCATTCTCACTCCCCCTCTAGGGTCTCCGTTGACTTACCCACGGGCTGGGACAACTTAAATGTCTTCTCAGTTTTGTTTTTGGTACTGTCCTTGATTTAGTTCCTGGGTTGATATTTTGAAGTTGCTTATTGTAAGTATCTTTGTTGGTATTTGGAACCCTTATGGAATGATTGCTTCTCAGAGGTATCTTCCACATACAGCTGGTCTTTAGGTTTTGAGTCTCTAATGGCTCTGAGGCCATCTCACTTTCATTATACCAGGAAGGAGAACTGATTAGATCAATCATGACACCTAAGCCCAAGTGATACAATTAGCCACACCATAGCATCAAATACATCATCAGATAATGACAATTTGTGGTAGGTATTAATCTATCACCTTTAAAAATGAAGGGCCTCTTTCAGGGTATGTCTCTGCTGTCAAAATAGACAACATGGCAGCAGTGTGCAGTTATAAGTCAATGAGCCTCAGTAAGCCAGTCCCTGACCCATGAGATTCAGGGAGATTTCTGGCTGCAAGTCCCAAGTTGAGCTCCCTGTCCTCCTGCAGCATTGCAATCTGCAAGGTTCTATTGCAGGTTTAAGCTTTCTGTCCGCTGAAGAAAGTCCAGGTTCTGATGTGAGCTGATGATCCCTCCAACTTACCAAGCACAGTGGTCTGATGTGCCTTTATTGCAGAGATTCTCTTCACTTTTCCAGTGGGCTTGTTTTCATCAGGGAGCCTGAGAGAAGCCCTCTTTGTGTTGTTTACTTCTGAAGCTCAGGAAAAATGGCTTTTATGGTCCCCTGTGCCTCTGCAGTGTGGAACCAAGTAGCTGCACAGCCAGAAGGCCAGAGGTGGGGGGGTGGCTGTTGTTGGAGCCGCCCTTTTGTCCAAGCTGGGGCTGGTGGGTTTTCCCAGGTGGGGTCCTCTTCTCCCTGTCTTGGTTGTAAGCCTGTCTTGGTTGCAAGCTGGTGGAGCAAGCCGGAGGAAGCAGGTTCCATTCAGGTTGCAATCACGCAGCCCCCATGCTATTGATTATTGAGCATTGACCTTGTATCCATCTATACTACTGAATTTGGTTATTAAATCTGAAGTTGTTTTGTTGAATTTTTGGCTTATTCTATGTAGAGTGTCATGTCAGTTACAAATAGTGATAGTTTAACTTCTTTTTCTATCTTTATTCCTTTTATTGATTTTTCTTGTCCATTTGCTGTGGGTAATGTTTCCAGACCTATATCAAATAGGAATGGTGACAGTAGAAATCCTTGTCTTGTTCCTGATTTTAGAGTGAAAGCTTTCAGCTTTTGTCCATTTAGTATGATGTTTGTTATTGTTTTCTCTTCTATGGCTTTTATGAGATTGCAATAAAAGAGCATCTATTCCAAATTTCTGTAGGTTTTTAAAAAATCATGAATGGATCTTAGGCTTTGTGAAATGCCCTTTGTGCATCTATTGAGATGATCATATGATTTTTGTCCCTGGATCTGTTAATATGGTATATTATATTTATTGATTTGTGTGTGTTGAGCCATCCCCACATGCTTGGGAATAATCCTACTTGGTCATGTTGTGTGATCTTCTTTATGATTTGCCTCATTCTATTTCACAGTATCTTCATGAGGATTTTTTGCACCTATGTTCATTAAAAAAGATTGATGTGTAGTTCTCTTTTTTGGTTGGATCCTTCTCTAGTTTTAGTATCAGTGTAATACTTCCATTTTGGGAGTATTGCTTCCCTTTCAATTTCATTAAAGATTTTGAAAAGTAGTGACCTTAGCTCTTCCCTAAATTTCTTATACAATTCAGTAGTGAATCCATCAGGACCTCAGCTTTTCTTTGTTGTTAGTTTTTAATTACCTCTTCAATTTCACTGATTAATACTGGGTTATTTATATCTTTTATAACTTCTTGATTTATCTTTGGTAATTCATATATATCTAGGAATCTTTTCCTTTCTTCTGTGTTTTTCATCTTATTAGAATAAAGGTTCTCTAAATAGGTGTTGATGATCTGGATTTCTGCAGTATTAATTGTGATTTCACTCTTTTAATTCCTAATTGCATAGATTTGAATCTTTTCTTTCCTTCTCTTGATGAAGTTGGCTAAGGGTTTATAAATTTTATTTAATCTTTCAAAGAACCAACTCTTTGATTCATTGATTCTTTTTTTTTCTGGTACCGGGGATCCAACTTGGGAACTTGCGCTTGCGAGGCAGGCACCAGATTCATTGATTCTTTGTATTATTTTCTTAGTCTCAATTGCATTTATTTCTAATGTAATCTTTATAATTTTCTCCCTCATATGAGTTTTGGACTTTACTTGTTCTTCTTTTTCTAGATGTTTGAGGTTAAACATTAAGTTGTTTAATTGTGTTCATTTGGTTTTCCTGATTTGAGAATTCAGCACTAAATTTTCCTCTTAGGACTGCTTTCGTTGCATCCCATAATTTCTGGTATGTTGTATCAGTATTATCATTTAATTGTAGAAACTGTCTAGTTTCTTCTTTAATTTCATCCATGACCCATTTGTTGTTTAGGAAGGTGATATTTAAATTCCATGTATTTATGAAGTTTTTGAGGTTTCTTTTGCCATTGATTTCCAATTTCTTTGCACCATGGTCTGATAATATGCATGGAATAATTTCAATTTCTTTTCATTTAGTTATGCATGTTCTATGAGCTAGTATGTGGTCTATTTGGGAGAATGTCTCTTGTTCAGCTGAGATGAATATTTATTCTGTTGTTGTGGGTGCAACACTGCAGACATCTACTAATCCCATTTTTTCACAGGTTTAGTTCAGCTCTGATATTTCTTTGTTGATTTTTTGTCTTGTTAGTCTGTCATTTATGACAATGCAGTGTTAATGTCCCTCATTACAATTCTGCTAGTGCTTATTTGAATTTTCATGTCAGTTAATATTTGTTTTATAATGCTGTGTGTGCCAGTATTTGATGCATATACATTTACGATTGTTATCTCTTCTTGGAGTTTTCCATGAACAAGTATGTAGTGACCTTTTTTGTCTTTTTTGATGTCTTATCTTGAATTTCACTTTTTATGCAAATAGAATACCTGTATCTGCTTTTTCTGGGTTGCTATTCCATCAAGTGTTGTTTTCCATCCTTTTACTTTCAGTCTATGAATTTCTTTTTATGTTAAATGTGTTTTCTGCATGCTGCAAATTATTGGATCTTGTTTCTTGATCCATTCTGCCAGTGTGTTTCTTTTGATTGGTGAATTGGGACCATTTAAATTGATGGTTATAACTGATATGCATTCGCTCATCCTTGTCATTATTTTCCTGTTGTTTGTTCCCTGTCTTTCCCCTATTTAATTGCTTGCCATGCCTGGTGGTTTATTTCTGTTTGTTTTCTTGGAATTGTGATCTTCATTATCTCTTTCTAAAATATACTTCAGAACATTTTGTAGAGCAGGTTTGGTGCCCATGAATTTCTTCAGTTGTCCTTTGTCATGGAAATATCTTATTTCTCCATTGATTTTGAAAGATAGTTTTGCAGGGTACATAAATCTGGGTTGGAGGTTGTTTTCTTTCTGGATCTGAAATACTTCACTCCAAGCTCTCCTTGACTTAAAGGTGTGTGTGTTGAGAAATCTGCTGTGATTCTGATGGGCTTTACTTTATAGGTGATTTGTTCATTTTCTCTAACAGCTTTTAATATCTTGCACTTGTGCTGAATTTCTGGAGACTTGATAATTATATACTTTGGCATAGATTTATTTTGGTCATGGCTGATTGGAGTTCTATATACCTCACTTATTTGTATGTCCAATTCTTTTTCTATTTTGGGGAAGGTTTCTGCCAATAATTCTATAAACACATTTTTATGTCCTTCATGATGACTCCTGCTTTTTCATTGACTCCAATCAATCTTATGTTTTTCTTCTTTGTTTTTCATTGTGCAGATTTTGGATTATTTTTTCATGATCTCTTGCTATTTTTAAGAGAACTTTCTTTTTGTGATCACTAACTGCAATCTTGTCTTCTAGGTCTGGTACTCTGTTTTCACTTTTGTTCATTTGGCTTTGCAAACTTTCAATGGAATTTTTTTATTTCCTAGAATCTGTTAGCATCTGTTTCATGTATTCCATTATTCCATTTATTTCCTATGTTGGCCATTCAATGTTTCCATTATTTTACTAAGATCCTGTTTTTTTTTTTTTTTTTTTTTTTTTTTTTAATCTATGTCTACTCTAGATTTGCTGAGCGGGTCCTTCATTTTGATCATCAACTATTTTTTTTACTTGAAAGATTTTTTCTTTTCTGATTTTCTATATACTCTCCTTCTCGTGTTTTCTTCTGCTGCTCTCTTTTCAGAAAATTCCAGTATGTGAATTCTGATTTACTCTATCTCATTTTCCCCTGGATTTGTCCTGGATAGGCTGGAGGTCTGGGGTTACATTTTGGTTCTACATCTTGTCATTTTCTATTTTTTCATTTTAATTTGTTTTCTGTGTTGATGCTTATAAGTTTCTTATGTTAGATAACATTATCACTAGTACTGAGGATTCCCTAGGAAATATCTATTCCTCAGAGATGTCTTCTAAATGTAGCTGACTCTTGTTCTCTGTGTCTTTCCCAAGATCCTACCTTCCCAATTTATTAGGGATAAAAATGTTATGCATTTGACTCAACTCACAATCCTTTGGTACTTGATGACAATGATGATTATGAACCCAGATAATCACAGTGTTGTCATACAAGGGTGAATAACTGATTATAATAAGTATGAAATCATGGCTAAAGTAATACAATTACCAGTAATAATATCATCAAGCCCAGCTTAGTAATAGACAAACTGTGGTAATTGCTATTTTGGAACTTTTAAATGTAGGAACAAGATCTATAGTTAATAAAGCATACAACATAAATCACAAATTTGTAGCAGTGAGTTTCCCCTTGGTAGAGTGCTTTTACCCTGTGTAGGGGGTCGGTATTAAAGAGGGATAGTAGACAAAACAGAGTAATGACTAAAGAGAAATAGAGTTGAAGCTAAGGTGAAGGACAGATGATGGTCATCCAAGCTTTGGGAAACTGGAGAAGAGGACAGGAGAGGGAAAGAATGAAAGAGAAAGCAAAAGAATATTGAAGGAAACCAAAAGACTAGTGACAATGTTCATTCACATGAAAATATCAAAAAATCAAGAAAGACAGTTGAAGGAAGAGAGAAACATGATGAGCAAAACAAAACAAACAATAAAAGTCAAAACCTAAACAACACCCCTCACCCCCCAAAATGAAGGAAAATGAAAATGAAAATAAAACAAATTAATAAAGAAAGAAGAAAAAATACTCTGGGGCCAACAGTTCTGTGATTATATGCAAGTCAGAGCAAAATCTGTACTTTGAAACCACACCAAATCTGCATAGGATTAGTGTTGGGTGTGAGGCTGATCCTTGGCTACTGGATGTGTTGCCTGGGGCCAGGATTTAGCCAGCAGATTTCTGATGGCTTGCTTATGTCTCTTTACCCTGTTTTTCTCTGGCTTGCTCTCCCAGTTGCTGTGATATCCTCAAGCAGAGATAGCCTAAGGGTGTTTCCAGTCCTATGTACAGTGGGCCCCCCCCCCGACCTTGCACAGCCTCCTCTCTTCCACCCTACCAGCTCCTCTCATACCCTGCCCCTACTGTCCCACTGCCAAGGCCCAAGGCTGCTGATGGTCACAAATCAAAGAAAGTGCTGATTTCTGTCCCCAAGTTAACTTGCTGCACTGGTCACAGGTCACAGGGCAGGGGAGTGCTAATTTCCAACTGCTTGTCCCCTCCACCACCCAAAGATGTTTTCACTGCTGGTCACAGCCCTATCTTTGATATGAGTCCCTCTGTAATGCTGGTCATAGGTCAGGAGGGGACATGTTCCACTTACTATCCTCAATGCCACTGCCAGTCCTTAACCTTGTAGCTAGAGGCTCCAGTTAGCCACTATGTTGCATGACAGAAAAAAAACCTGGTGGCTCATAGGGAAGGAGCAGCTTCTTAATGACTTTCCCCTGTGTGTGCTAGTGATATTTATTGACAGAATGTAGTGTCCTCTATTTGCAAGAAAGTAAAAGAGGAGAGGAGCCTTATATTCCAGATATAATCTGTTTGCATTGAATTTGCTGCACATTTGTAGTCTCTTCATTTTTTGGGAACTACTGAGAATTGCAATTCCTGTTTTGTACATAGGTGGTAGACACATGGGCAGCACTGCTGGCTGGATGATCATTTTATAAATTCCTATTCCTAGGTTTTGTGTGATCTACAATTTTTTATTTCAGATTAATTTTGGCATCAGGATGTATGTCTCTTCCTTTCTTTCAGTTACCTGTGTTTTTAGTTGATTTTTCTCTGAGTAGCTCCAGAGTAGCTCCTTCTCTATTCAGCCACATTCAATGGACATTTTATTAAGCTTTTATTAAATAATTCTTCAAAGGGCATACTTATTCACAATCAGTTTGGCTTCACGAATCCATGAAGTGAGCATCAGCAAAATCTTGTATTAAGAAGTTCCAAAACCTTGTAATACCATGGAAACAAGAAGAGTAATACAAAAGCCAAAATCCTTTTGAAAAACTAAATGTAGGAGCTCTGGAAAGGAACCAAATATCTATGGAAATGAAGCAAACGTATATGGATATGTAGGCAAGAAACTAGGGGTAGAAATGTACAATAGAATATGTGAAAGTTTAAGGAGAGACTGAATGCAACTCTGAAAAAAATGCATTCATGGTAGTCACATAAAGGGAGAACAGAGACAGCTACACACAGGCTAAGGAAAAAATCTATACACAAAATGGATCAGAGATCATAACCTGTCACTTTGTGATTATCCTTTGGCACAGAGCAAGATCATGCAGCTAATGAAGAATTCTTTGGGCAGAGTGATAATCAACAAAGAATAGGAATGGTAGACACTTTTTTTAAAGCCTAATTTTCCACTACAACAACCACATCACAATTATACAAAGAAACAGTAACATGATCAAAATAAAAGAAAAAAGTCTGGAAAGAATCACATAAGAAGCACAGACAATAGTCTTTCAGACAAAAATCTCAAAAACAGCTGTCTTAAATATGTCCAAAGTGCTAAATGAAAACACAAAGCAATAAAGGAAAAAAATACATACAAAATAAAATTTTCAAGAAAGAGATAGAAATTTTTAAAAATTGAATAAACTTTGAGCTGAAAAGTAAAATGAATGAATTGAAATATTAATTGAAAGGTCAAACCTGAAATTTAAGAATCAGTGACTTAAAGAAGGCACAATTGAAATTATCTAATGTGAGAAGAAGAAATTAAAAATGAATGAATGAAAATGAATAGAGCCTAAGAGACTTGTGGGACATCTCCAAGTGATAAAACACATGCATATGAAAGTCTTAGAAGATGTAGTTATAAAAAATGAGAAATAAAGTTAATATCAAGATCTATGGCCAATGATATCTCATATTTGAGAAAAAATAAATTTAAAATCTCTGGAAATGAAAAAAATGCCACCCACTGTGTGAAGAGACAACCCACAATGTGGGAAAAAAATTTCCCAGCTGTTCCTCACACAAAGGTCTACTATCTAGAATATATAAAGAGCTTAAAAAAATCAGACCTCCCAAATTTAAAGACCCAATAAAAAAATGGGCATCTGAAATGAACAGATATTCCTAAGACAAAGAAGTAAAAGCAGCAAACAAACATATAAAAAATGTCCAACATCAATTGTCATTCAAGAGATGCAAATGAAAACAACACTGAGACTCCACCTCACCCCAGAAAGAAGAACTTCTATCATGAAATCAACCAATAAAAAATGCTGGCAGGTCTATGGGGAAAAAGAAACTCTTCTCCACTGTTGCTGGGAGTGTAGACTGGTGCAACCACTGTGGAAAACAGTATGGAGATACCTCAAAAAACTAGGATTAGAGGTCCCATTTGACCCAGTTAATCCCCTGCTGGATATTTTCCCAAAATAATGAAAAGAATCATACCACAGTGACATATGTGCACCTATGCTTACAGTGGCACAGTTTGTAACAGCTAAATCTTGCAAACAGCCCAATTTCCCATCAACGGGAGACTGGGTTAAGAAAATGTGTGTTTTGTTTATTTTTTAAAATAAAATGGAGTACTACTCAGGCATAAAGAATGAGAAACAAGAGACAGTTATAGCTAAATGAATGCATATTGAGGCCATAGTCTTAAATGAAATAAATAAGACACATGTGGAAATATTGAATAGTTTCTCTAGTGTGAGAAACTGAAAGTGTAAATAAGGACTAAAAGGTGTAATAGATAATGTGAAATATGAAAAGGTGCAAAGGGGAAGGGGAAGTGGGAGGGGTAGGGGAAAAGAAAGAAGGGAAAGGAATAAATATAAGAAAAAGAAAAAATTGAAACAAAGATTTTGCAAATAGGGAGGGGTGGAAGGGTTGAAGGGAGGACAGGAGAATGGGGAAAAAATAAGAACCAAGATATATTCTGTAATGGTACAAAATCCTAATAAGGAATGTCAGCATATTGTATATCTAAAATGTACCAATAAAATTAATGAAAAAAGATATAAGAAATTCTCAATAACATTATCATAGATTACTCAGCAGAAATCTTGGAGGCAGAAAAGCAATGGAAAGATATATTTAAGGTATCAAAAGAAAAAATATTAAATAATATTCCTACTACATCCAATAAATTTATTCTGCAAAATAAGATATTCTCAGAAAAATAAAAAGTTTAGGTAAGGTAGCTTGTAACCAGTAGATATGCCCTAACTAAAACCAAAGTGATTTCTTCAAACTAGTATCCAATGAAAGCATACTAGACAATAACTTCAACCTCAATGAATATATCGTGATCTCTTGTCAAGTTTAATAAATGGACATATAAAAGCTAGTATTTCTGTACTTTTGGTGTGTAACACAAATTTTATACTGTATAGGATACAAAAGGCAAATACTTTAAAATAATAGCATAAGTAGATAAAACTATAAAGATGCACTTTATGACATAAGAAACATAAGTAAGTAACAGTGATGTGAACACTGGGAAGAAGTAATAGTGATGTGTAGAAGACTTTTGGCATAAAAGTGAAGTTGGTATCAATTAAAATCATTTTATAATTCTCCAAATATTATATGAATACCATCACTTTTAATATAGTGAAAATATCCATTGCTTATACACACAAGAAAATAAAAATGCATTTTCTTTGTAGTTACCATAAAATGTCTTAAAGTCAAAAAAATAAGTTTTAAATCGATAATAACCTCAAGTACATACAGTGCTCTCCTCACTACAGGTGGCTTGCTGAGACTAATTGACTTAGACCTGCACATGGCTGCCCACATTGCCTACCAGGACAGCAGAGACGTATCCTGAGGGAGACCTTTTCTGTTTGTTTGTTTGGTTTTATATATATATATATTTTTTTCTTCTTTTATTTTTTTCTCTCTCTATTCACTCTGGCTCTATATTTCTCTCCATCACTGTTCCTGTTCCTCTTGCTCTGTACTTGTCTCTGTTCTTTCATGCTGTCTTCTCCTGTCTTCAACAGATCCCTACAATTTGTATGATCTACCCATGTCCTCTAGCTTCACCTCTAACCTTTCCCTCTCCCTCTATCTCTCTTCCCCTCCATCCCCAACCCCTGATAAATCATTATCCTGAAGGGTAAATCTGCCATATTGAAGGGTTTACTTATTACAAACATATTTTGGGTCGGTCCTAGATTTTGATCTAGCTCACATGGTTAAAGGTGACAGATTAACTGCTACCACAAATTGGCATTTTCTAAGCTGTGTTTGATGCTGATTGTGTCAATTGGGCTAAGGTGTTGTGATTGATCTAATCAGTTGTCCTCCCTGGTATCCTGAAAATGAGATTGCCTAAGAGTCATTAGAGACTCAAAGCCTAAAAAGTCCAGCTATACCTGGAATATAACTCTGAGAAGAAATCTCTCCATAGGGGCTCTAAACACCAGTAATAAAGATACTCAAAATAAGAAATATTGGAGTATCACCCCAGGAATTAAAGCAAAAACAGCACTAAAAACAGAATTAAAAATGAGAAGACACCTTAACAGGACACAAACACAGACTTCCAGCTCACCAAGGCAAATTCTGGGGGAAATGAGGTAGAAAAATATGACAATCAACTACCTGGACACCCTGAAATGATAGCACAGGAAGAAACAAAACAGATGAATAATGCTCTAGAAAAATTCAAAACAGAAATAATTTCCCAGATAATTATAGAGATGGAGAACAGAATGAAAGACATGGTTAGAGGCTCTAGAACAGAAACAGATAAAAAAATAGATAAGCTCAGAAACATGCTGGAAGCCATGAATGCCCAGCATAAGAAAGAAATGGAAACCATGACTACCCAACATAGGAAAGAAATGGAATCCATGATACAGATTCAAGCAGATATCCAGGAGATTAAAAACTCCATTGAAAGTATTCACAGTACATTGAGCAAATGTGAAGATAGAATATCATATATAGAAGACAGGATGGTGGTTAGTGACCATGAAAACAGAGATTTCTTAAAAATATTAAGGGACCATGAGAAGGCAATCAGGCAGCTGTTAGATGATGCAAAGAAAAATAACATAAGACTGATAGGAGTCCACAAAAACACAGGAGAAAGTGTAAATGACATAAAAAACTCTTCACAGAAGTAATATTAGAAAACTTCCCAGACAGAAGTAGAGAATTGGACATACAGATAACTGAGGCATATAAAAGTCCAACCAGCCACAATTAAAAAAAGCTACATCTAGTCATATAATAGTCAAGATCCCAGAAACTCAACAGTAGAAAAAAATCCTACAAGCAGTTAGAGAAAAGAAACAAATCACTTACAAAGGAAAGCCCATCAGAATCACAGCAGACTTCTCAACACAAAACCTCAAGTAAAGGAGATCCTGGAGTGACATATTTCATGCCCTAAAAGAAAATAACTTCCAACCATTACTCTTGTATCCTGCAAAATTATCTTTCAAAATTGATGGAAATTAGATACTTCCATGACAAAGAAGACCAGAGAAATTTCATGAACACCAAACCAGCACTCCAAATGATTCAAAACAATATCTTAGAAAAAGGCAATGAAGATCACAACTCCACGAGGCCCAACAGAGTGAAGCCACCAGGCAAGGCAAGAAACCAAAGGGAAAGGGGGAAAAATAAAAAAATAAAGGAGACAAAAACAGTAAAACATCATGACAAGGATGAGTCAATACTTATCGATTATAACCATCAATGTTAATGGCCTCAATTCACAAATCAAAAGAAATAGACTGGCAGAATGGAATAAGAAGCAAAATCAAGAAATATGCTGTACACAAGAAACATACTTAACTCAAAAAGAAATTCATATACTGAAAATAAAAGGATGGAAAACAATTCTCCATGCATCAGGAACCCAGAAAAAAGAATGGGCAGCAATCTCACTTGCATACAAAGTAGATATGAAATCAAAACTCTTCATCCTTGTGAAGGGAACAATCCAAGAGAAAGAGATGACAATCAGAAATATATATGCACCAAATATGAATGCTCCCAACTATACAAAACAAATATTAATGGACATGAAAAAGCAAATAAGCACTAATACAATTGTACTGGGGGACCTCAACACCACACTGTCACAAATAGATCATTTAGACAAAAAAATCAATGAAATTCTAGAACTCAACCAAGCTTTTGAACAAATGGACTTAAGAGATGTATACAGTGTTTCTCCCCACAAAATCAGAATGTACATTCTTTTTGGCTGCACATGGGTCATTCTCCAAAATAGATCACATCGTAGCTTATAGGACATGTTTAAGTAAATGAAAAAGAACTGAAGATACCCCCTGTATACTATCAGATTATAGTGCAATAAAATAGCAGATGAATTGAATAAAAAACTGCAAAAACACCAACAATCACAAGGAAATTGAATAACATTCTACTGAACAACCATTGGGTCACAGGAAATTAAAGAACAAACTAGACAGTTTCTACAAGTAAATGATAATGCCACTACAACATACAAGAATTTATTGGACACAATGCAAGCAGTTCTACACAGGAAATTTATAGCAGTGGATGCCCATATTAGGAAAACAGAGAGAACTCAAATAAATAACCTAATGTAGAACCTCAAGCTCCTAGAAAAAGAAGAGAATAACAAATCCAAAGCTCATACAGGAGAGGAAATTATAAAGATCAGAGCAGAAATCAATGCAATGGAGACTAAGAAAATGATACAAAAAAATGAATGAATCAGAGTTGGTTTTTTGAAAGAATAAATAAAACCAGTAAACCTTTAGCCAACCTTATCCAAAAAAAGGAAAGAAAAGGCTCAAATCCATGCAATTAAGAATGAAAAAGGGGAAGTCACAACAGACCCAGCAGAAATCCAGAGGATCATCAATACCTACTTCAAGAACCTGTACCCTGATAAAATGGAAAACACAGAGGTAATGGACAGATTCCTAGATACATATGAATTGCCAACGTTAAATGAAGAAGATATAGAAATTCTAAACACCCCAATTACAATGAGTGAAATTGAAAATGTAATAAAAAATTTACCAACAAAGAAATCCAGGACCTGATGGCTTCACTGCTGAATTCTACAATACATTTAAAGAATTCTTGCCATTACTCTTTAAACTCATCAATGAAATTGAAAGGAAAGCACTACTTCCATATTCATTCCTGGAAGCAAGTACTACTTTGATTTCAAAACCAGAGAAAGACCCAACCCCCAAAAATAACTACAGGCCAATCTTCCTTATGAATATAAATGGAGAAATCCTCAACAAGATACTGGCAAACAGAATACAGAGGTTCATTGAGAAAGTCATGCATCTTGACCAAGCTGGATTTATCCTAGGGATGCAAGGATCATTTAACTTACATAAATCAATAAATATAATACACTATATTAACAGAGTCAAGGACAAAAATCATATGATCATGTCAATAGATGCAGAAAAGTCATTCGACAGAATGCAAGACCCATTCATGACAAAAACGCTACAGAAAATTGGAACAGAAGGTCTTTATGTCAACCTAATTAAGGCTATCTATGAAAAACCAACAGCCAACATCATACTAAATGGCCAAATACTGAAAACTTTCACACTAAAATCAGAAACAAGACAAGGATACCCACTATCACCACTCCTATTCAATATAGTTCTGGAAACATTAGCCACAGCAATTGAAAAAGAGAAAGAAATAAAAGGAATAAAGACAGGACAGAAAGAAGTTAAACTCTCATTATTTGCTGACATTATTTGCTTCATAGAAGGCCCAAAATACTCTGTGAAAAGCCTTCTAGAGGTAATTGACAGATTCAGTAGAGTAGCTGCATAAAAGGTCAACACTCAAAAAGCTGTGAATTTCTTGAACACAAATAACAGACTCACTGAGAAAGAAATTAGTGAAACAATTCCTTTCACGATAGCATTCAAAAAATGAAATATCTAGGAATCAAGCTAACAAAAGAAGCAAAAGACCTCTACAGTGAAAACTACAGCACTCTTAAAAAAGAGATAGAAGAGGATATAAGAAAATGGAAAGACATTTCTTGTTCCTGTGTAGGAAGAACCAATATAGTGAAAATGGCCATACTTCCAAAACTGCTATATAGATTTGATGCAATGCTGATTGAAATTCCAACAGTATACTTTACGTAACTAGAGAAAACAATGCAAAAATTCATTTGGAACCAGAAGAGACCTAGCATAGCAAAAGCAATGCTAGGCAACAGAGACATGGCAGGGGGTATCACAATCCCCAACTTGAAGCTATACTACAAACCTACTGTGATAAAAACAGTATGCTACTGGCAAAGAAACAGATGTGAGGGACATTGGAATAAATTAGAAGATCCAGAAAGAACTCCAGATGTACTCAGCCACCTAATCTTTGACAAAAGATCCCACCATCCTCACTGGAGGAAAGATAACCTCTTTAATAAATGGTGTTGGAAAAACTGGATTTCAACCTGCCAAAAATTTAAACTAGACCCATATCTATCACCACGCACTAAAATAAGATCAAAGTGGATTAAAGATCTAAATATTAAAACAGAAACACTAAACTTGCTGGAAGATAAGTTAGGTAGAGCTCTTGAAGTCATTGACAAAGGAAAAAACTTCATGAACAAAGGCTCAGTAGCACAATAACTAGCATAAAGAATCAACAACTGAGATTTTATCTTACTGAAAAGCTTCTGCACTGCAAGAGAAACCACCAACAGAGCTAACAGACAACCTACAATGTGGGAAATAATTTTTAGCAGCTGTAACTCAGACGAAGGACTAGTATCTAGAATATATAAAGAACTGAAAAAAATCAGACCCTGTAAATTTAAAGACCCAATTCAAAAATGGGCATCTGAAATGAACAGACATTTCTCAGACAAAGAAGTAAAAGCAGCAAATAAACTTATGAAAAAATGTTCAACATCACTGGTCATTTGAGAGATACTGATGAAAACAACACTGTGATTCCACCTCACCCCAGAGAGAATGGCTTCTATGAAGAAATCAACCAATAGCAAACGTTGGCGGTGTTCCAGGGAGAAACGAAGCCTTCTCCATTGTTGGTGGGGGTGCAGACTGGTACAACCACAGTGGAAATCCGCATGGTGATACCTCAGGGAACTAGGAATAGATGTCCCATTTGACCCAGCTATTTACCTGCTGGATATCTTCCCAAAAGATTTAAAAGGATCATGCCACAGTGATATATGTGTAGCCATGTACTTAGCAGCACAGTTTGTAGTAGCTAAAAGTTGGAAACAGCCCAAGCGCCCATCAACTGGAAACTGGATAAAGAAGATGTGGTTTTTTAATAAAATGGGGTACTACTCAGCCATAAAGAATGAGAAACTAGAGATATTTATAGCTAAATGAATGCATATTGAGGACATACTCTTAAGTGAAATAAATAGGACACACGTGTAAATACCGAATAATTTCTCTAGTGTGAGAAAGTGAATGTGTAAATAATGATTAAAATGAATAATTGATAATGTGAAATAGGAATTAAAAGTCTAAAGGTGTAGGGGAAATGGGAAGGGTAGAAAAATTAATGAAAGGACAGGAAAAATTATAAGAAAAGTAAAGAATGGAAACAAAGTCTTTGTAAATAAGGAAGGGTGGAGGGTGTGAAGGGAGGACAGGAAATGGTAAAAAAATAAGAATCAAGTTATATCTTGTAAAGTTACAAGTACTCAATAATAAATGTAAATGTATTGTGTACCTGAAATATAGCAATAAAAGAATCTACGGAAAAAAAATTTCTATGAGAAGACAAGATTTTGGGGTTTTCTAATCTTCTGTCTTGCTCGTATCCCTCAGAAAAATGTTTAACTCAAAAACAGAGACACAGAAAGACAGCATATATTGATAAAATCATTAATTCAAAATATTATAAAACTATTAACAAAAATACAGCATTTATCAAAGTTCAAAGATATATCTGGGACACATTGGCATAAATCAAAGTGGATCATACAGGTATACAATAAAATTTGAACTCTTGAATTCTGAATTTCCAATAACTGATATCCAAACTAGACAAATCAGTGAAAATATTGAAGACTTTAACACATTTCTGCCATCTTGAACCACCAGGAATACACACATAACTATCCATTGTGTGGCTTGAACCACCAAATGGAACTTTTCCATCCAATCGCATGGGACAGCCATGCATGTACTACCCACGGTTCAAGCCATCAGGAATATAATACATTCAAATCAGAGCTGCCTCACAGTGAGATATACAAATTACAGCCATGTCATGAATATGTTGGACATTATAAACCAATTTCACCTAACATGAATATTTAGAACACTCATCCACGCCAGCAGAATATTTTTTCTCTAAAATACATGAAACACAGACCACAAAATATTTTAATAAATCAAAAAAGATTGAAATTATAAAACATCTATTTTGTGAATACAATCCAATGACTCAATGTCCAGTAATAGAAAGAAACTAGGAAACTCACAATTTTAAGAAACCAAATGTCACCTTTTTATTTTATTTATTTTTCAAAAATATTTCATTAGTACATGTTTACAGTACACAATATTTACATTCCTTGTGGAGAATTGGTACGTGTATATAAGACGTCTGAATTTATTTTTTCATTCTTTCTATACCCTTTCCCTTAACACCCTCCTCCTTCCATTCATCTATTGATAACTTTTCATTTTCTGTACCTGTTTGCAATACATATACAATGTTTATATTCCTTGTGTGGAGTTGGTACATGCACATAATATATCTTAATTGTTTTTTTATCCCCTTTACCTCACCTCTGTCTCATGAATCTCCATCTCTTGATCCCCTTACTTTTTCAGAAAGATCTATCTCCCTACTTTCTAAAGCAATGGATCAAAGGTGAAGTTATAAAAAAGTTATAAAATGCCTAAAGACAAATGAAAACCAATAGATAATATATCCATTCTTATGAGATGGAGTAAAACAATGCTAAGTGGAAAATTTGTATCTATTTCTACAGGCTTACATTAAAATTGAAAGAAGATCTGGTTGCTCCGAACACACACCAAATCAGCCCGTTGCAGACAGGCAGGTCTTTGAATGCCCTACCGAGGTCATGAGTCCCGCGGAAGATGCCTAATCACCCTGCTGCAGACAGGCAGGTCTCCCCACACCTTACCGAGGTCCCCAGTCACATGGAACACAGGATGAATCAGCCTGCTGCAGACAGGCAGGTCTGCCCACACCCTACCGAGGTCCCCAGTCACATGGAACACAGGCCAAATCAGCCCACTGCAGACAGGCAGGGCTGTGCATGCCCTACCAAGGTCCTGAGTCATGAGGAAGATGCCTAATCACCCCATGGCAGACAGGCAGGTCTGCCCATGCCCTACGGAGGTCCTGAGTAGCACAGAACATGCCAAATCAGCCTTCTGCAGACAGGCAGGTCTGTGCATGCCCTACCGAGGTCCTGAGTCACGGGGAAGACAACGAATAACCCGGCTGCAGACAGGCAGCCACCTGATTCCACACTATAAAGACACAGAGGACACCAGACCACCAGACCAAGGTACTGAGTCCCACTGTTCCCGGCCCAGAGGTAGGGGCTTCTGAGCCGTCATCCCACTGCTCCTGGTCCAGAGGAAGGGGCTTCCTGGTCACCATCCCTCCCACTGCTCCCAGCCCAGAGGAAAGGGTTTTTGGGCCACCTTCTGTCCTGCTTCTCCTGGCCCAGAAGAAGGGGCTTCTGAGCCACCATCCCACTGCTCCTGGTACAGAGGAAGGGGTTTCCTAGCCACCATCCCCCTGGCTGCTCCCAGCCCAAAGGAAAGGGCTTTTGAGTCACCATCTGTACCGCTGCTCCTGGCCCCTGTCCCACCTCACCCAGCTCAGAGGAGGTAATCCGTGCAGGTGCTAACAGCACCCCCACCCCAAGATGAAATGAGAAAACATGCAAATAAGTCTCAAAACCAGACTTCCAGATCACCTACAGCAACCCCAAAGGGAAATGAGATGGAATACTCTGATATACAACCACCTGGACCCACTGAACTGGCAACAAAAGGGGATCTGGAAAAAATGAAATCAGAAATAATTTCTCAGATAACAGGAGAAATTGTGTCCCTAGTGCAAGACATGATTAATAAATCCAGAGAGGAGCTCAGGAACATGATGGAATCCCAACATAAGAAACAAATGGAATCCATAAAACAGATGCAAATAGATTTCCAGGACATGAAAAACTCCATTGAAAGTCTACACAGCAGAATGAGCCAATGTGAGGACAGAATTTCAGATATAGAAGATAAGATTCCAATTAGTGACCAGGAAAAGAAAAATTGCTTCAAAATTATAAGGGAACATGAGAAATGAATCCAGCAGTTGCTAGATGATGCAAAAAAGAATAACATAAGACTGATTGGGCTCAATGAAGAAACAGGAAAGAGTGGAGATGACATAAAAAACCTCTTCACAGAAAGAATGGAAGGAAACTTCCCAAACAGGGAAAAAGAACTTGACATACAGACAAGTGAGGTATATAGGACTCCAAACAGCCTTGATAAAAAAAAATCTACACATAGGCACATAATTGTTAAGATTCCAGAAACACAACAGAAGAACAAAGTTCTCCAAGCAGTCAAAGAAACAAATCACATTCAAAGGAAAGCCCATCAGAATCACAGCAGACTTCTCAACACAAGCCATCCAGGCAAGAAGAGCTTGGAGTGACATATTCCAAGCCCTAAAAGAAAACAGCCTCCAACCCAGATGGCCGTACCCTGCAAAAGTATCTTTCAAAATGGATGGAGAAATAAGATACTTTCATGACAAAGAGCACCTTAGGAACTTCATGAATACCAAACCAGCACTCCAAAGAATTTTACACAATATCCTAGGAACAGACATTGAGGATCACAACCCCAGGAAGCAAAGCAGAATGAACCCATCTGGCATGACAAGAAATTAAATCTAAAGAGGGAGAACCCAACAAAAAGGAAAAGTCATGGCAATGGCAAGTCAATACATTTCAGTTATAACCATCAACGTTAATGGTCTCAATTCACCAATCAAAAGAAATAGACTGGCAGAATGGGACAAGAAACAAAATCCAACAATATGCTGCATACAAGAAACACACTTAATTCAAAAGGAAACTCATAGACTGAAAGTTAAATGGTGGAAAACAATACTGCATGCGAAAGGAACCAGAAAAAAATCAGGAGTAGCTATCCTCTTGGCAGATCAAGTAGATTTCAAACCAACACTAATTAAGAGAGATGAAGAAGGACACTACATCCTTGTAAAGGGAAGAATCTAAGAGGAAGAGATGACAATCATAAATATCTATGCACCAAACACTAGTGCACCCAACTATATAAAACAAATACTAACGGACATGAAAAGTCATATATGCACTAATACAATTGTAGTGGGTGACCTCAACACCCCACTGTCACAAATAGATAGATCAGCTAGACTGAAAATAAGTAATGAAATCATAGAACTCAATCGAACTCTTGAACAAATGAATTTAACAGATGTTTACAGAGTCTTCCACCCCACAAAATCAGAATACACATTCTTCTCAGCTGCACATGGGTCATTCTCCAAAATAGACCACATACTCACACATAGAACATGTTTAAGTAAGTGCAAAGGAATTGAAGTTGTCCCCTGTACATTATCAGACCATAGTGAGATGAAATTGGAGATCCATAGCAAAAGAAAATGGAAAAATTTCATAAACAAGTGGAAATTGAACAACACACTTCTGAATAACCAATGGGTCACAGAGGAAATTAAAGAAGAAATCAGACAGTTCCTTCAATTAAATGACAATGACAATACAACATATCTGAACTCTATGGGACACAATGAAAGCAGTCTTAGGAGGGAAATTCATAGCAGTGACTATGCATATTAGGAAAACAGAGCTAGTCCAATTAAACAACCTGATGCTGAACCTCAAGCTTCTAGAAAAAGAAGAGCAGGACAACCCCAAAGCTCATACAAGGGAGGAAATTTTAAAGATCAGAGGAGAAATCAATGCAAAAGAGACTAAGAGAATGATACAAAAAATCAATGAAGCCAAGAGTTGGTTCTTTGAAAGAATCAACAAAATTGACAAATCTTTAGCCAACCTTGTCAGAAAAAGGAAAGAAAAGGCCCAAATCCATGCAATTAGGAATGAAAAAGATGAAATTACAACAGACCCAGCAGAAATCCAGAGGATCATCAATACCTACTTCCAGAACCTATATGCCAATAAGAAGGAAAACACAGAAGAAATGGACAGATTCCTAGATACATATGAATTACCAAAGTTGAACGAAGAAGACCTAAAAATTCTGAACAACCCAATATCAACCAAAGAAATTGAAAATGTAATTAAAAACTTATCAACTAAGGAAAGTCTGGGCCCTGACGGCTTCACTGCTGAATTCTACAAGACATTTAGAGAGGAACTGCTGCCACTACTGTTTAAACTCTTCAAGGAAATTGAAAGGGAAGCAATACTCCCAAATGCATTCCTAGAAGCAAGCATCACCTTGATCCCCAAAGCAGAGAAAGACCCAACTGAAAAAGAGAACTATAGGCCAATCTCACTAATGAACATAGATGCAAAAATCCTTAATAAGATACTGGCAGACAGAATGCAGAATATCATCAAGAAGATCATACACCCTGAGCAAGTGGCATTCATCGCAGGGGTGCAGGGATGGTTCAATATAGGAAAATCAATCAATGTAATACACTATATCAATAGAGCCAAGGACAAAAACCATATGATTACCTCCATAGACACAGAAAAAGCATTTGACAAAATCCAACATGCATTTATGATAAAAACCCTCCAAAAAATTGGAATAGATGGTCTCTACCTCAAACTGATAGAAGCCATCTATGAAAAACCAACATCCAATATCATACTAAATGGTCAAAAACTGAAATCCTTCACACTCAAATCAGGAACAAGACAAGGATGTCCACTATCACCACTCATGTTCAATATAGTTCTGGAAACATTAGCCATGGCAATTAGACAAGAGAAAGAAATAAAAGGAATATAGATAGGAAATGAAGAAGTCAAATTGTCATTATTTGCAGATGACATGATACTCTATATAGAAGACCCCAAGAACTCCATCAAATGTCTTCTAGACTTAATAACTAAATTCAGTCAAGTAGCTGGTTACAAGGTCAACACACAAAAATCAATAGCTTTCCTCTACACCAATGACAGACTCACTGAGAGAGAAATAGGGCAAATACTTCCTTTCACAATAGCATCCAGAAAACTGAAATACCTAGAAATCATCCTAATGAAAGAAATCAAAGACATCTTCTCTGAAAACTATGGCACTCTGAAAAGAGATTGAAGATGATATCAGAAAAAGGACAGACATCCCCTGCTCCTAGGTAGGAAGGATTAATATAGTGAAAATGGCCATACTTCCAAAACTGCTATATAGATTTAATGCAATTCCAATTGAGATCCCAGCAGCATACTTCATAGACCTCGAGAAAAAACCCAAAAATTCATTTGGAACAAGAAGAGACCCAGAATAGCAAAAGCAATTCTAGGTAACAGAGACATGGCAAGGGGTATCACAATCTCTAACCTGTAACTCTACTGCAAAGCTACTGTGATAAAAACAGCATGGTACTGGCAAAGAAACAGGCCTGAGGACCAGTGGAACAAATTAGAAGATGCAGAATCAATGCCAGACACACTCAGCCATTTCATCTTCGACAAAGGAGCCAAACACCCTCACTGGAGGAAAGATAGCCTCTTTAATAAATGGTGCTGGAAAAATTGGGCTTCAACATGCCAAAGATTAAAACTAGTCCTATATCTCTCACCATGCCCTAAACTAAAATCAAAATGGATTAAAGATCTAAATATTAAAATAGAAACTCTGAACCAGTTGGAACAGAGGTTAGGTAGAACCCTTGAAGACATTGGTGTAGGAAAAGATTTTATGAACAAAACCTCAGTTGCCCGGGAACTAGCACAAACACTCAACAAGTGGGATCTCTTCTTATTAAAAAGCTTCTGCACAGCAAGAGAAACCACCAGCAGTGTGAAGAGACAATCCACAATGTGGGAAAAAATCTTCACCTGCTCTTCCTCAGACAAACGTCTACTATCTTGAATCTATAAAGAATTTTAAAAGATCAGAGCTCCCAAATTTAAAGACCCAATCCGAAAATAGGCATCTGAAATGAACAGACATTTCTCAGACAAAGAAGTAGAAATACCAAATATATACATGAAAAAATGTTCAACATCACTGTTCATTCAAGAGATGCAAATGAAAACAATGCTGAGATTCCACTTCACTCCAGTAAGAATGGCTGCTATCATGAAGTCAGCCAATAACCAATGCTGGCGGGGCTGTGGGGAAAGAGGAACCCTGCTCCACTGCTGGTGGGAGTGTAGACTGGTGCAACCACTGTGGAAATCAGTATGGAGATACCTCAAAGAACTATGGCTGGAAGTCCCATTTGACCCTGCTATTCCACTGCTGGGGATCTTCACCAAAGAATTAAAAGAATCATACCACAGTGATATATGTGGGCCAATGTTCATAGCAGCACAGTTTGTAGTAGCTAAAACTTTGAAACAGCCCAATTGCCCATGAACTGGAGACTGGATAAAGAAAATGTGTTTTTTTAATAAAATGGAGTACTACTCAGCCATAAAAAATGAGAAATTAGAGACATTTATGGCTAAATGCTTGCATATTGAAGTGATACTCTTAAGTGAAATAAATAGGACACACATGTGTAAATACCGAATAGTTTCTCTGGTGTGAGAAACTGAAAGTGTAAATAAGGACTAAATGTATAATAAGTAATGTGAAATAGGAAGAAAAGGGGCAAAGGGGAAGGAAGTGGGAGGGCTAGGGGAAAGGATAGAAAGGAATGGGATTAATATGAGAAAATGGAAAAATAGGAACAAAATCTTTGTAAATAGGGAGGACTGGAGGGGTTGAAGAGAGGGCTGGGCAAGGGTGAAAAATAAGAACCAAGAGAGACTATGTAAAGGTGCAAATTTCCAATGATGAATGGCATTATATTGTATACCTAAAATGTACCAATGATTAGAATGAATAATCGATAATGTAAAATAGCAAGAAAACGTCCAAAGGGGTAGGTGTAGTGGGAGGGGCAGGGGAAAGGAAAGAAAGGAAAGGAAAAAATGATGAGAAATGGAAAAAATGGAAATAAATTCTTTGTAAATAAGGAAGGGTGGAGGGCATGAAGGGAGGGCTAGGAATGGGGAAAAAATAAGAACTAAGATGCATTATGTAAAGGTACAATTCCCAGTGAGAAATGTAATTGTCTTGTATACCTACATTGTACCAATAAAATCAGAGTGGTGACATAAAAAAAAAAAAGAAAGAAAGAAAGAAAACACAACCTAATAACCTAACTTTTAACCTTAAGGAACTAGAAAAAAAGAACAAACAAACCCCAAATCTAATAAAATGTAGTCAATAACTATAATTGAAGTAGAAATAAATAAAACAATGAATTAAAATTTAAAAACATTAAAATAAAATATTTCCTTTGAAAGCACCAAATAAATTGACAAATCTTTGCATAAATTAATACATCAACAGAAAAAGACACAAATTGCTAAAGTCAGAACTGATAGTGAGGACACTACTTCTAATTTAAAAAAATTCAAAACATTAAAAAAGAAGCCTAAAATATTGTAGACCATCATATTCAAAACCGTGAACAAATTCCTCAAAATATACAATATAAAATATGAACTGTAAGGAAATTGAAAACTTGAAAGGTAATGTAATTAGTAAAAAGACTCACTGAGTTATAAACCCTGTAAGAAAATTTGAGGCAGAAGCTCAGCCGGTCCTAGCACCTGGAAGGAAGCTCCCTGCCTCCATCCCAGGCTCCTAGGGCAGTGAAACTCAGCTGGTCCCAGCACCCGAAAGGAAGCTCCCCCACTGCCATCCCAGGCTCCTAGGGCCAAGAAGGTGAGCCGGTCCCAGCACCCAGAAGGAAGGTCCTCACCTCCATCCCAGGCTCCTAGGGCAGAGAAGCTCAGCTGGTCCCAGAACCCGGAAGGAAGCTCACCTGCTGCCATTCCACAGTCCTGGGGCAGAGAAGGTGAGCCACGTGGATGCCAGAAGCACACCCCTCCCCCATGGAAATGAGAAGACACATAAACAAGCCTCAAAAACAGACTTCCAGATCACCTACAGCAGCCCCAAAGGGAAACGACATGGAACACTCTGATACTCAAACACCTGGACTCTCTGAACTGGCAACAAAAGAGGATCTGGGAAAAATGAAATCAGAAATAATTACTCAGATAACAGCAAAGATTTTGCTCATGGTGCAAGACATGATTAATAAATCTAGAGAGGACACAGATAAAAAAGTAGAGGATCTGAGGAACATGATGGAATCCCAACATAGGAAACAAATGGAATCCATAAAACAGATACAAACAGATTTCCAAGAGATTGAAAAGTCCATCGAAAGTCTGCACAACAGAATGAACCAATGTGAGGATAGAATTTCACATATAGAAGATAAGGTTGCAATTAGTGAGGAGGAAAAGAAAAATTGCTTTAAAATTATAAGGGAACACGAGAAATCAATCCAGCAGCTGCTACACGATGCAAAGAAGAATAACATAAGACTGATTGGAGTGAATGAAGAAAGAGGAGAGAGGGCAGATGACATAAAAAAAACTCTTCACAGAAGTGATGGCAGAAAACTTCCCAAGGAGGGGGAAAGAACTTGACGTATGTGAGGCATATAGGACTCCAGCTATCCTTAATAAAAAAAAAAATCTACACATAGGCATATAATAGTTAGGATTCCAGAAATACAACAGAAGAATAAAATTCTACAAGCAGTGAGAGAAAAGAAACAAATCACATACAAAGGAAAGCCCATCAGAATCACAGCAGACTTCTCAATGCAAACCCTCTAGGCAAGAAGAGCTTGGAGTCATGTATTTCAAGCCCTAAAGGAAAACAGCCTCCAACCCAGATTGATGTACCCTGCAAAACTATCTTTCAAAATGGATGGAGAAATAAGATACTTTCATGATAAAGAGCACCTCAGGAACTTCATGAATACCAAACTGGCACTCCAAAAAATTTTAGACAGTACCCTAGGAAAAGACAATGAGGATCACAACCCCAGGAAACCCAGCAGAATGAATCAGTTGGGCATGACAAATTAAACACAAAGGGGGAGAATCCAACAAAAAGAAAAAGTCATGACAAGGCTTTCAAAAATTTTGACTTCATCTCCCTAATGAGTGTATAATTCAATCTTATTATTGTACAGATTAGTATTTTTCTGATTCTAGAATTGCACACCATTCCTTGTGCTATACTGGCTATTTATCATCTTCTTATGTCTACATTTTAATTGGGTTGTCTATTAATGAGCTGTAGGAGTTCTTTATATATTCTGGTCATAGGTTATATGCATTGTAAATATAGTCTGTTTAAGGACTACTTTCCATTTTAATGATGTTGTTTAAAGTTCTAAATTTTGATGGAATCTCATTTCTCAATTTTTTTCTTTTATACATCATGTTTTTTGAATCCTAGATAGTTCTTGCCTACCCTGAGTTCATAAATATTTTCCCTTATAATTTCTTCTTAAAGTTTTATACTTTTAGGCTTTCCTATTTAGGTTCTTGAATCCCTTCAAGTTATTTTCATGTATGGAAAAAAAGGGTTTGAGGTTAATTTTTTTATATACGGATACCAGGTGTTCCAGTGCCATTTGCTGAAGACACTATCTCTTCCTCGGCTCTTGAATCGAGTTTATAGTCTATAAAATGCTAATGTTAAATAATCTTTCAAAATTCAGTGGACCATATAATGTGTGGTTCTATTTCTAGATTCTGTTTTATTCAAATGATCTATGTCTTTCCTTACACCAACACTGCCTTGATTACTGTAGCTTTAGAAGAAGTCTTAAAATTGGGTGCTACATGTCTTCCAACACTGTTTTTGTTTTTGTTTTTGGCTTTTCTGGGTCCTTTGTACTCCTACATAACCTTTAAATTTCAATATCCAGTTCTCCATTTATAGCACGTATACACAGACCTGAATTTTTATATATACCTTGTGTTTTCTAATCCTGCTAAATTCAAGTACAAGTTCTAGGGGCTCCTAGAGATTTCTTAGTATTTTCTCTGTAGGTGATCATTTCATCTACATATAAAGATTTTGCTTCTGCTGTGCCAATCCTATCCTAGTTGTGTCATTTTATTGCCAGACTATTTTGTTTCAGACCTATGTTTCAAAATAAAATGGACAGATGAAGACTAGGCATATATGCCTTTGTTCCCCACTTTAGGGAGAAAGCATTGCATCATCTCCATTCGTAGAAGGAGTTTTTGTTGGAAGTATGGAGTACATGTCTTTGATCTGTTGAGAAGGTTCTGTTCTACCTCTAGTCTCCTGATAACATTTACCACGAACAGCTGTAGAATTTAGTCCAATACTCTTTCTCCAACTAGTGACAAGATCATATGGTTTTCTCCTTTCCTCTGTTAAAATGATGACTTTTGGGGGTGGATCTTCCAATGTTGAACCAACTATAATAAAACCGCTTTCTACATCCTGCCAGATCTGACTTCCAATAGTTTGTTTTGTTAAACAAATTTCTACCTATGTTCATACGTTTTTCTTCTATTATCTTTATCCAGTTTTAGGATTAGCACAATGTTGGGTTCCTAAAATGAGGGGAGAAGTGTTCCTTCTTTTTCTGCTTTAAATGTTTGATATAATTTATCAGTTAAAATGTATATGAGCCTGCTGTTGTCATATAGGTAGGTTTTCAAGCTAGGAATATACTTTCTTTAATAGGTGTTATTCATATTTTATATTTCCTCCAGAGTTAGTTTCATTAATTTATCTTCCAAGTTACTTCTTAGAAGTTGTCAAATTTATTTCAAAACAGATTTTTGGTAATATGCTTTCTGTATCCTTTTAAATTCTGTAAAATCTGTGGTAATGTCGCCTAGATCTTAATATTGTAATTTTTAAAATGTATAACTGATATTGTGTAACAGGAAGAAAAGTTCTAAAAGAGCAGGGGAATTGGGAGGGGTAGGGGAAGGGCAAAAAGGGAAAGGAAAAAATATGAGAAGAGGAAAAAAATGGAAACAAGGTCTTTGCAAATAGGGAAGGGTGGAGGGGGTGAAGGGAGGGCAAGGGAAGTGGAAAAATAATAAGAACCAAGAGACTCATGTAATGGTACAAGATCCCAATGATGAATGTAACTGTATTTTATACCTAAAATGTACCAATAATGTTAATTGGGGGGGGGGAGGAAATTGGGGGCAAGATAGCATCACTGGTGAATTTTTCATAACATTTAAGAACTAATGTCAAAATCTTCAACAAGATGCCACCAAATTAAACTTAACAACTTATTAAAGAAATGATACACTATGACCGAAAAGGATTCATATCTGGAATGAAAGGATGTTTCTAAATATGAAAGTCAAATATTATAATATACTATATTAAAGGAATGAAGGGAGTAGCCCATGACAATCTCATAGATACATGAAGAACGTTTGAAAAAAATTGACATTTCATAAGTACTCAATAAAATATGAATATGAAGACACTATTTCACCTTAAGAAAGGTCATATACTGTATATACGTCCTACAGCTAACATTATCCTTTGTATTGAAAACTATGTAACTTCTCCCCTGAAATCTGGAAGAGGACAAAGATATATGCCTTTGTCATTTCTACCAAATATTGGAATTTTTAACCAAAAATATAGTCAGGAAAAAAATTGTGAGATTTGTTGATCCTCTGCTAACATAAGTAAGCAAGCCCATGCTGGACATGTGGCATCCTTCTCAAGGGACCAAGAAGGCCTGTTGTGGATACTGGCACTTTCTCCTCACCCAATGCAAGGGCAAGACTGTCCACCACCTCCAAATTAGTCTACACTTTGTTTCCCCTTGACACAGGCCAGAAAAAGCAAGGAATAACCAACCAATTTGATCCTAGATGAGGACAAATCTCAGGGTGAGAAGCAAGCAACTCAGTCCCATGATTGTGGACATCAATTCTAACAGCCCACTTGAACACTCACAATTCAACTCATATCTAGCAGATAAGAGAGTGCTGATTGTGTTTTCCATTTACCAATAGGAGTAAGAACATGCTCAGGTGTGAATGGTAATCAGTCTGAGATGCACAGACATGAGACTTTGGTGCAAGGAAGGCAACTCAAAAACCCACTGGCCCTAAAGCTAGGAGGATGAAATCATGACTGACTGCATCCCAAGACTGCAGATCTTGGAAACAACCACTTATTCAAAAACATGGGAATTTTTTCTTTGACTCAATCTTTTATAATTTTTCTGTTTTTTATTACTTTTATCTTCTCTTTTTTTGAGTTCATATTTTCCTCCCTTTTTTCCTTTTATAGTTTCTCTTCTTTATTCTTTCCCTCTTTCAACTTTTTTCTATTCCTTATTTTTCATTTTTGTATTTTGCTCTCTATCCTTTCCTTCCTTTTCTTGTTTGCTCTTTTATGTGACATTTCTCTGACACTATTACTTTACTTTTACACCTCAATCAGACTCCCAATTTCACTTTTCTCTCTTTCTTCTCATATCTAATTAGTTTCTCAAATTTTACAGTTAGTATTTGATACTAAAATTGATGCTGATTTTATTACTATAGTCATGATAATATAGCTCTTACTATTCATTTTTTTGGGGGGATACCAATATATGTATTACCTTGGCATTATTAGCAATGCTGTGGTCCATTCCTGAAGAACTGGGTACTGGCCCAAATAGGATACAACTTCCTGTCCTAATTAATAGAGCATGTTGGATCCTGGGACAGAGGCAAATTCCAATATTTAGCCCCATCCAGGACACCACTGAAAAGTACACATTAACTAAAGATCTCTCCATACTAGAAACAAACCTTTCCACAACAATCAACTTGCAAACTTTTCAATAAAAACAAAGAAACAAAAATAGGAATGTGAGAACACAAGCCAAAAAATGCATACCAAAAATCCCCAAGTTCCTCAAAACTGATTTATGAGGCATTGAAGAAAAGGAAACCAAAAACCACATACCCAAGTTATTCAAAATTATATCAGGAGAGATAATAAAACATATAAATAAGGCATTTGCCAAGCTCACAGAAGATATAAGTAAACATACATTGAGCAAAATAAGCAAAACTATCAGTGAGTCTACAGAAGACACTAATAAAAAACTAGCAGAGCTATACAAAATGATGAAAGACATAAATGACAGTATAGGAAGGAATTAGAGTCTACAAAAATGATCCAAATGGAAATTTAGGGGAATAAAATTTCTGTGAAATATATATGCCAGAGAAGTGATCAATGTGAGAATATGGTATAAGAACTAGAACATACTGCTGTTGTTAATGACCAGTGAAAGCAAGGAACCTTAAAAACAATAAGAGTACAGAGAACATGGATTCAACATTTCCTAGATAATGCAAAGACTAACCTAAGATTAAATGGAAGTAGCGAAAAATCAGGAGATAAAACAAATGTCATAAAAATACTGTTTATTAAAATAATAGGAGAAAATGTTTAAAATAAGGGAATACAATTTAAACATACAGATAAGTGAGGCATATAAAACCTCCAAATACCAATAGTCAGAAAAGAACCTGTCCAGAGCATATCATAGTGCAAATCTCAGTAATCCAACACAAGTGCAGAATCTTAAAAGTATTTTGAAAAAAGCAATGAATCACTTATAAAGGTAAACTCCTTAGACTTTGCAGACTTTGCAACATAGACCTTAAAGGGCAGGAGAGCTTGGAATGAAGTCTTTAAAACCCTTAAAGCAAACAATTTTTATTGCAGCAAAATTAATTACATTCTGCAAAATTATCTCAAAAGTTTTAGAGAAATAAGATATAATGATAACAAAAGCCTAAAGAAATTCATGACCACTAAACCAGCACTTCAAAAATTTTCAAGGACAGTGTAGAAAGAATGATGTTGCCAATGAATAAATGTTTTTTATGGCTTGTATCTAGATTTTTCCAAAAAGTGTCATGTAGTCATTGGTGGGGACTTTTGAAGGTGGCTGGATTAGTGTGTGTGAATGTAGCTTAAGGGTGTAATACTGGGATTAAGAGTGTGGAAATGGAAACCCCAACCTGGGTAGGGTTGGCATCAATCAGTAGACTTGGAAGCTCAATGGGATAACAGAGAAAGGCAGGTTTTCTGCTGCTACTTGGTGCTTCACAGTGTCCTGCCTGGTTGCTATGGAGTATTTCTCCTCTCAATGAACCTCTGCCATCCCACCCTGTTTTGCAACCAGCCAACTATGGACTGAAACCTCTACCAATTGTGAGCTGACATAAACTTTTCCTCCTTTAACTTTGAATGTCCAGGTGTTTTGTCTCAGCAACAAGAGCAATAACTAAGGCAATGTGTAATAGAAAGTAGAAGGGAATAATAGGGAATCAGCAACAGGAAAATAATACCACAACAGAAATAAATCAATACCTATCAGTAATATCTCTCAATGGAAATGGCCTCAATTCCCCAATCAAAAGACAGAGATAGGCAGAATGTATCAAGAAACAATGTCCAATAGTGTGCTGTACACAAAGAAAAATACTTTTAGTGCCAAAAGAAACATAGACTAAAAGTCAAATGATAGAAAGAAATATTCTATGCAATGGGAATCCAAATAAAAGCAGATGTAGCTATCCTATATTCAGCCAAAGTGGACTTTAAGCCAAAACTGATCAAAAGTAGCAAAAAAAAATCACTACATGTCGGTAAAGGGAACTATGCAAAAGAACGAGATAATAAATATTGACATATGTGCATTGAACAATGGCACCCCCAGGTTCATAAAACTAGTCAGATAAATATAAAGGCAATTATGGTGTGTCTCTCAATTCCCCAATATCACAAATAGGTAAATTAGACAACATTTAACAAGGGAATATCAGAGTTGAATAAAACCTTAAAACAAATGGACTTAATAGATATCTACAATGCTCCATGCATCAACAGAATATATATTCACCTTAGTAACACATGAAACTTTCTTCTAAGGAGACAAAATACTAGCCAATAAAACAACCTTAAGTACATATTAAATAATTCAAATTATACCATGCATATTATAAGATTATAGCACAATGAACGTGGGAAAGAATTACAAAAGAAAACATGGAAGTTGTGCAACAATATGGATACTAATCAATACAAACTTAAGGAATTACAGAAGAAATCATGGAAAAAATAAGAGAGTTTCTGGAAATCTACTGTACCAGTACAACACACCAGAACTTATGAAACACAAAGAAAACAATCTTAAGAGGAAATTTCGTATCTGTGAATGCCCATGTTACAAAAACAGGGCAATACAACTCAAGGTCTTACCAAAAAATCCAAACCAAATAATAACATGAGGAAAAATAATAATATCAAAGCAGGAATCAATGAAGCAGTAATGAAAAACCTACCAACTAAAGAAAGTGTAGGTACGGATTGACTGCCTGCTGAATTCTACAAATACTTCAGTGAAGATCTAACACTAATACTCCACAAGCTCTTTAATGAATTTGAAGGGAAGGAGTTCTCCCAAAGACATTCCTGGAAGCTAGCATTACTTCGATTCCAAAAACAGACAGGGATCTAATCAGAATGTGAAATATAGAGCAATCTTTTTGAGTAACACAGATGTAAAAAGTCCACAACAAGATATGGACAAAAAGAATGTCATGAATCATCAAAAACATTATACATCATGACCACACCAACTTAATTCCAGGAATGCAAGGATGCTTCAACACATGGAAATCAATAAATGTAATCCATCACGTAAAGAGAAGCAAGGAAAAAAATCACATGATTATCACAATATATTCAGAAAAAGCCTTAAAAATTCAAACATCCTTTCATGAAAAAACACTGAAGAAAAGAGATATTGAAGAAATTTACCAAAATCTGATGAAAGCCATTTATGACAAACTTACTGCTAACATCATAGTAAATGGGGAAAAGTTTTCTCACTAAAATCAGTAACAACACAAAGAAGTTTACTTACCACTCCTTTTCAGCATAGTGCTTTAAACATTTTCAGGACCAATAGGCAAAATAGAAAGTAAAAATAATAGGAAAGAAAGAAAGGAAGGAAGGAAGGAAGGAAGAACGAAAGAAAGAAAAGAAAGAAAGAAAGAAAGAAAGAAAGAAAGAAAGAAAAAGAAAGATAGGTATATGAAAGGAAGAAGTCAAATTAATATTATTTGCAGGTGACATGATCCTCTACTTTCAAGACCCAAAAACTTCACCAAAATTCTCTTAGAGTTAATACGAAAAATAAGTAATATAGCACAATACAAAGTCAACACACAAAAATCAATAGTACTTCTATACACTAATAATAAATTCACTGAGAAAGAAACAAAACAATACCATTCACTATAGGACCAAGAAAAATTAAATATGCAGAAATTAACATAACTATGGAAGTTAAACACCTGTCCAATGAAAACACAGCACTCTAAAAAAGGAAATTGAAGAGTACATCAGAAAATGTACAGATATCTCTTGTTCCTAGATGGGCAGAGCCAATATAGTCAAAATGGCCATACATCAAGAACTGATATACACATTTAAATGTAATTCCACTCAGAATACCATCATCTTCCCACAACTGGAGGAAACAATCCTAAAATTCATATAGAAAAAGAAGAGACCAAAAACAGGCAAAGTAATCCTGGCTAATAAGAGTAATGTGGGGCACATCATAATCCTGGACTTGAAATTATATTGCAAAGCCATAGTGATGAAAATAATATGGTAGCAGTACAAAAGCAGTCATGAAGATCAATGGAGCAGAATAAAGATGCTAAAACAAATGCACGCACATTCAACTATTTGATCTTTGGCAAAGAGGCCAGAAATACACACTGAAGGAAAGATACCCTCTTTGATAAATGGTGTTGGAAAAAACCGGCTATTCATATGCAGAAGATTGAATCTTGAACCATATCACTCCCCATATACTAAATTTAAATCAAAATAGATAAAAGAACTACATGTTAGGACAGAAACATTTAACCTTCTGGAAGATAAAGATAAGTAAAACTCTTGAAGTCATGAGGCATAGGCAAGAACTTTCTAAACAGAATCCCAGTTGGACAGGAAATACTATAGAAAATCCACAAATGGGATCATATAAAATTAAACAGCTTCTGTACAGCAAAAATAAAAAAATTGCCAGCTATTTCTAATATCTAGACTATATAAAGAACAAAAAAATACACCCTCTAAAATAAAAGATCTAATCAAATAATGGGAAAGTGAAATAGATACTTCAAAGAAGAAGAACAAATGGCCAACAAAAACATGAATAAATGTTCAACATCACTGGTCATTAGAGAAATACAAATTAAAGCAATGAGATTCTATTTAACCCCAGAAAGCATGACTACTATAGAGGAACTAAACAGTAAGAGATACTAATGATGCTACAGAGAAAAAGAAGTCCTTCTACATTGTTGATGGGAAATTAAACTAGTACAACCTCTATTGAAATCATTATGGAGATTCCTCAAAAAGTTGAAACTAGAAATTCCTTTTGACCCCACTATTCCTCTTCTGGGTATATACCCCAAAGAGTTAAAGACACCATGTTACAGCGATATATGCATACTCATATTTACAGCAGCACAATTGATAATAGCTAAATCTTGGAAGCTGCCTATATGTCCACCAACAGATGAATGGATAAAGAAAATGTGGTAATTACATATGGTGGATTACTACTCAGCCATAAAGATATACTTGAGTCATTTTTAGGAAAATGGTTGCACATTGAGACCATAATATTAAGTGAAATAAATCGGAAGAAAAAGTTTAATATCACATGGTTTCTTTTATGTGACAAAGTAAAATTATAACTAAAGGGCAAAATAAAATATAATAGGAAGTATAGAGATAGATCTTTCTGAAATGGGAAAGTGATGGAGATGGTGGGAAGGGAGAGGAAGGAGAGCAAAAGAAGAAGAATTAGATGTGTTATGTACATGTACCTACTCCGCACAAGGAATGTAAGCATTGTGCTTTGCAAACGCTAATAAAAAGAAAAAAAGAATTATTAAAAACATCAAACTTAGAAGGAAATAAATAAATTTATCTCTATTTGTGGATTAATAATAGCATGTAAAGATCACTAAGAATTCAAAAAATGTGTTAAAGCTAATAAATGTATTCATAAAAGTTGAAAGATGCCAAATCAAAACACAGACATTAGTTGTATTTCTTCCTACTTACAGCAACATCAAAAAGTACAATATCATAGAATAAATCACCAAAGAATGAAAATATTTGTACACTGAATACAAAGCAATGCTTTAATAAGTGCAAGATATAAAAAAGAGACATATCCTTTCTTTGTGGATTATAAGTCTCAATAATACTAAGATGACTATACTACCCAAAGCAATATTCTAATACAATGAAATCCCTATCAAAACCCCAATGATGTTCTCTTCTGTCAAAATAGAGAAACTTTTCCTAAAATTTATATATACTCTGAAATGATTCCAATAGCAGAAAGGCAGTTGACAATGGCTGGGGAGAAGTGGGGATGTGATTATTGTTTAATTGATATAAAATTTCAGTTTATAAATATAAAATAGTTTTTGATAAATTATTTACCAAACCTTTATGAGTCCCTAAGCTCTACCCCTTTGACAACACACACTCTCTCTCTCACAAACACATGCACAGATGCACACACTTTTATCAAAATATATTTTTGTAGTGGTGGTATGATAATACAAATATATTTAAAACAATGGGAAAGTTTCATGACATTAGATTTGACATTGATTTTTTGGATGTGACACCAATAGCACAAGCAACAAAATAATTTTTATTTCACCACAGTTAACATACTTTTCTACCAAATGAATAATCAGCGCAGTAAAATGTATCACATAGGATGGGAAAAATTGTGAGTCATGTATTTGATGAACAACCCATTCAGAATATACTGAGAAGTCCTACAACTCAACAATGAAAAAAAACCAACTCAAAATATGAACAAAGTTCTTCAACAGACATTTCTCCAAAGAAATAATCACTCACCATTAGGAAAGTACAAATAGAGTCACGATAAGACACCACATTATAACCATTAGGATAGGTATTATTTTTTCAAAAAGCAGTAAAAATTGCTGGCAAAGATGCAGAGAAATTGGAATTCTTGTGCATTTCTGGCAGAAATATAAAATCTTTTTTTTTAACCTTTATAGATTTATTAGGGAGTTTGTTACAAATGTTTGGCTTGGTCTTACAGGCATGATTCCATGGATTCAAACAAGAAATTGAGTTAAAGCTGCTATTTAGCCTTTTAATTACATATAGAAAAATAACATTGCTACAGATGGCCATGGAGAGAATCTTGTTTCAAATGGCTTGTTTGTGGTTTTGTCTAAATGCATCATTAAATAATGAAAGCACCAATTTGAGGGTTTCTCAAATAGTGATTTGAGTTTCAGAACATAACAGCATAATTTGGTAACTTTATTCTTTATATAAGCCATAACCAGACATGTGTACTAAGGCTGGAAAATACATTTTATCAAAACCAGAAGATATAAGTATTTAGGTATACATTGAAAGTTAAGGTTTAATTATAGGGCACAAGATTTCTGTTTAATCTAAATCAATACTTTTAATCATTTCTGGTATCAATTTAAGTCAGCCACTGCCACAAACTGAACAAGGATTTCTGTGAAAAGCCTGTATTTGTAAGATTAACCATAGGACTTTCTCTAAATTATTAGTCAACACAACTTAAAAGAAAACAAAAATGATCTTTTTCTTTCCTCACTGTATTTATTCTTCAGCTGCAGCTGTACTCCAGCTGTCAAGTTCCCTTCCCACATAATAATATTGAAATGAAGATTCAATTTAATACAGTATTTGGCAGAAAGCAACAATTCAGGCTATTAAAGTATTTAAGCAGTAGAGGCATGCCTCAAATTGCTCAGGTATTTAGAAAACATCTGAAAATCTATAAAAATTAAGGTCTAGGTTGTTGATCTTTGATTTATAAGGCAACTCTGTAATATTATAAATTTCTTCCACATCAAGAAAGACGTGATATTTCTTCAGATCAATGAGAAGGCATTCAGAATTAAGAACAGAATGTAATATTCAAGAATTAGGCACATTTTGTTCCAAATCACAACCAAAGATTTGGAACACTGAGTACACCAATGAGCTTTATATCTGAGTTTCTTTTTTAGGGGTTGAAGGGAAGTAGGTGAAAATTATGAGCACCTCTTAAATTCTGATCCTTAAATTTCATCTTCATTTTCATACAGTGGTATTTCAATTAAAAAAGGTTCTGGTTTTCATGATACAGTTAAAAACTTCTTTCAAATGGTTTAAAAATATAGTATACAAAAACGTGGGACTAAAGTCTTTGAACTTTACAATTCTACTGAATGTCTAAACAAGCCTGTGTAACTTAAATACAAGTAGCTTACTACCTCAAAACATATTCTAGGTTTTATTTTAAAAGAATGGTGATTCTGAGACATTACATGCATTAGAATAAAACTGCAAATATCCAAAATGATAACATATCTAGTTGGTAGTTTAACATTTCTTGGGAGTAGTCAAAATGGAGAAGCTTGGTGATTTCTGCTTTGTCAGGCAATATTTATTGTTATCACAGACCTTAATTACAATTTACACAGCCTAAGTGTCCACTTTCTACAGGGAATTAACTTCAGCCTTCACTAGAGTCAAATGTCTTGGACATTTAATAAAACTATTTGCTAAATTTACACAGACCATCAAACAGACCAAATGTTACCATGCACATACTCAGATACAGTATTCATTGGCACTGGATTATGCTAATGCTGTGAACTTAAATAATGTACTCATTTTGCCAAAAAGCAGTAGATGTAGAACTATTTCAATATGCGTGAGTTACATTAACAACATTATGATGTCCAGCAACATTTCTGAAGCTCAGTATTCAAGGCATGAACACACTGGAATTCATATGGATATAATGACAGTGAAACTTCAAATGCAAGACAAGTTAGGTATATCAAGAACAAATCCCTGGCTAGCACACTGAAAGGCCCTGCTCTCATACCTGACAGAAACACAGAACAAGAGCCACTGACTTAGAAATTCTGGGTGATCCAAATGCTGACCAATCTTTCAAGGATCAATGAAACACCTGAGAACACAGTCAGTTCCACAGTAAATTAACAGATATCACAGTCACAATCACAATTTTCAGGAAAAGTAGAAAATCTGTAAGACTTTGCAAACTCTCACCAGCCTTGTACATCTGTACCTCTAATACAATTTTAACACTATGCATAACCTACCATGCAACATTTTTAGTAATTCAAACCAGCCACTCTGCTGAGTTCACTATGATAGAATCATTTTGTACTAAGAAAGCTACTTCATGGGCATGGTTTAAATTTGGTAAGCAGTGAGGGGAGGTAAAATGTAATAATCTTTAGATGTGAACTGAAAAGATTATTTATTCTTAGAAGCACTCTTAAGACATTTAAAAAGTACCTCAACAAAGTTGGCTTCTCATAAACAATAATTATACAAACACGTACATACTGTATCTTTTAGCAGCATACCAAGAATGAACAGGAATCTCAAATAATACCTTCCAGAACAGTTTGACATGAAAATACTGCCCTTGGAAAATTTGATAAACAAAAGAACCCCTTAGATGACACAGTTTGGAGTTGTTGGGTACTAGACAGGGAGCAAAAGAAAGAGGCAACAGTGCAAAACTGATTTCCCCCTGTAAGGAGTGAGAGCAGCTAAGAAAGGCTTAAAAGCAACACACACAGCATTCTGGAACAGGTATGTTTGTTTCTGTTATTAAGTTACCTGCAGTTTATAGTGGCTGCAGTGGCCAAAATATTTCTCTTATGGCACACTAAATTACATGATAATCAAACATGAAAAAGTCAAATTGTATTTCACTCATCACTTTTGATCAAAATATTATATATAAGGGCCAGGGATTTAGCTCAGTGGTTCCGGAGCCTGCCTTGAAAGCACAAGGTCCCGAGTTCAATCCCTGGTACCAAAAAAATATATATCTATATATCTATATCTATCTATCTATCTATATATGTATAGATATAGATATATCTATATCTATATCTATATATATTTTTTGCTCCCTGGTATCATTTGTCAACTCTTTCACATCAGACCAGAAATCCTTGTGTAAACTTTAAAACACTAAGACCATTATCTTCAGGAACCACAGAAATTAAATAACAAAAACAAAAAACAGCTGTTGTGTCTGTAAGCAATTACAAACACATGAATGCTACACCTGTGTAAATTGACAAGATGGCCATTCCTTAGACTGTACTTTTTTCCAACAGAGATTTCAAAATAATCATCCTAAAGTTAGCCAGTAAGCGTCACTGGTCTGTGTAAAGTAGACTGAAGATCTCTTACTTTTTTTAGAGCTGACTATTCCTAACCTCATTCCTACAGGTATTTAGGGTGTTGTCTACACTTGGCACTACAGGAGAATTCTGTTTGAAAAGTGGAGGAATGGAAAGCCTGACATACACCTAGTCTGCGGTTGGCCAGGTTACATGTGGACTTGAATGGAAGCCATGGTGAAACTGATCAAAGCCTGAATTCCAGAAGATGCTGGTGATACGTTATAAACACAAAATCTTGCAGGCTCTTGGAAAACAGTTTGGTGGTTTCCCAAAGATGTAAACATAGAACAACCATATAAATATATGTTGAGTTTCTACTATGGAACAGGAACTGAGCTGGAAACTAGGACTTAAAATTCAGTAAGACAGAGCCTAAATGGAAAGGAAAAATGAAAGAGCAATGTTTATTGTGTACTAAGTCTACATAAAGATGTACAAAGAAGGTACAAATACAACATTTTTATTCAACAGTATTGGAGGGAGACCACAAGAAAGACTTTATTTACAGAGAAAGTTACATTTGAGCTGCATTTTGGAGATAACTACATTATGTCCTGGAATATTTCTAACTTTTTCCAAAAAAAAGTATGCACAGTCATGCACTATATAATGAAATGGCTCTTTGGTCAGTAATGGACCACATATAGATTGGTGGGTCCATAAAATTATATTGTCCAGTGATATAGATGTCTTAGTTTGTATAAGTACACTTGATATTCAAGCAATAAAATTATGTAACAATGCATTTCTCAGAATGCATTTTCCTTGCTTAGTGACACTACATTTATAATATAGAATAGTCACTTTATGCTACTATGGTGTTTGATGTTATACTGCTCTTGATTTTAAGTCCATGAACTTATCTAAATTTATTTGCAATATCATAATTTTGGAAAGTGATGAGGCAATTACACTTAGTTCAAAATATTTTGTAGGTGAAATACATTCTTATTCATTTGAAGACCCCCAATTTTTTTCATTAAAATCATTTCAGAAACACTCTTTCCTGTTCTATTCTTTTTTTAAGTAAATATTTTATTTATTTATTTATTTATTTTTCCCCCTTCGCCTGCCCTCCCTTCAACCCCTCCATCCCTCCCTATTTACAAGGACTTTGCTTCCAGTTTTTCATTTTCTCATATTAATTCCACTCCCTTCTTTCCTCTCCCCTACCCCTCCCACTTCCTCTTCCCTTTTGCATCTCTTCTTCTTATTTCACATTATCTATTATACCTTTTAGTCCTTATTTACACTTTCAGTTTCTCACACCAGAGAAACTATTCGGTATTTGTGTCCTATTTATTTCACTTTAGAATATCGCCTCAATGTGTATCCATTTAGCTATAAATGTCTCTAATTTCTCATTTTTTATGGCTGAGTAGTACTCCATTTTATAAAAAAACTGACATTTTCTTTATCCAGTCTCCAGTTGATGGGCATTTGGGCTGTTTCCTAATTTTAGCTATTACAAACTGTGCTGCTATGAACGTGGATGCACATATATCACTGTGGTATGATTCTTTTAATTCTTTGGGGAAGATCCCCAGCAGTGGAATAGCTGGGTCAAATGGGACTTCCAGTCCTAGTTCTTTGACATATCTCCATACTGATTTCCACAGTGGTTGCACCAGTCTACACTCCTACCAATAGTGAAGCAGGTTTCCTCTTTCCCCACAGCCCTGCCAATATTTGTTATTGGTTGATTTCATGATAGCAGCCATTCGTCCTGGGCTGAGGTGGAATCTCAGTATTGTTTTCATTTGCATCTCTTGAATGATCAGTGATATTGAACATTTTTTCATGTATTTATTTGCTATTTCTCCTTCTTTGTCTGAGAAATGTCTATTCATTTCAGATGCCCATTTTCGGATTGGGTCTTTAAATTTGGGAGGTCTGATTTTTTTAGGTTCTTTATAGATTCGAGATAGTAGACCTTTGTTTTAGGGACTGCTGGTGAAAATTTTTTCCCACATTGTGGGTTGTCTCTTTACGCTGTTGGTGTGAATTTAAGCTTGTTCTCAGGAGTTTTTTTCAAACAATAGCAACAAATTAAAAAATTCAACAGTTGTAGGACCAATTATCATTACCTAATTAATATACAATTCCAAATTGCAACCCTCTACCCTCCTTGGAAGAACCAGAAAAATATAGTAAAATGTAATCAAGGCAAGTCTCCAAATATTTATGATCATCTCATTGTGCACTCAGCTACCTACTATACATTTGTTACATAAATGATGAAGACAAGCAAATACCAAAATCCTTTCATAGTCAAGGTATTCCAGTGAATCTGTGTCACTTTCCTTCCTTTTTCTACTAATGTTGGTCTCTCACCCATCATCTTTTCTTAGAATTTTCTAATTTTTGGTGTTTATTTATATCCCATTCACATTTCTGAAGATACAGCTTTATTGTTAAATCAAATATCTCAGTGAGAATGATTTAAAACAAATCTTTTTGAATTGTTTGGAGTGAACAGTAAATCTTTATTGTGCAGTTAATTAATTTTAGTAATGAACACACATTCCAGATCTTTACAGGTAATTAGGAGCTCTCATTAACCTGAAGCCTTGATCAAATTCTTTGGAAGTGGTAGTCTGATCAGATAAGTAAGACCTATTATTTTAGCACATTTTTCATTTGAAAAATTGTATGTGGCAGGTATAGGAAGTGTTGCAGAAAAATAACTAAATGATACTCCCTGAGAGGATGGACCATAGGAGTATAGAAGTATTTAGGAATCTGGGAATACTGTTTGCAAATGAACTATTAGTTGTTGCTCCTACAGTTATGGAAAAATATTCAGAATGTTCTGGGCAAATTGAAATTTTTTATTCTATCTTTTTTTTGCATAGACATTGAACAGAAGTTTATGCTCTTTGTTATAGTTCCTGAAGCAAAAGCATTAGAGACCTCCACTTTGAAATATTTTAATGTTCATTTAAATACTAAAGATGAAAAGTCATCAGTACTAAATGCAGTGATTTCTAATTATCTGAAAAGCTAAGATCTTACAAATACTTCCAATGTGTGAGTGGACTCTCCAAGAATGGAGGCCATAATGTTCTTTAATAAGTCTTCACCATCAAGAATTTTAGATCAGCTGCATTTCTTTTAAGATATTATTTTTGTATATAAATGTGTTCACAACATCATCTCACTAATATAGAAAATTATATTAACACATTTTTTAAACAAATGACTGATACTACCAATCTTTCTTTGCTAAGGGCAAAATGAATACCAACTCTATGTATTCAGAAACTTGGAAGTAATTTTTCAAGTGAACCTACAGACTACAAAAATTAATTAGAGCAAAAGAAGCTGTCTGGAAAAAGGAAAAAGGATAATGACATTTTCAAAAATCTGATATTATTCTTGGTCAGCTCAGTATAATTTAAATGGATACTGCTTGAAGGAAGTACAATAATTAGAATATTCTGTATAATGGGATGCTAGGCTTAGTTATTTAGTAAAATGAAATATGATAGTATTATAGACTGAAGAATGGAAAAGAGCCAAGTACTTATCCATTATAATTGGAGTAGAATCCATGTTTATGAATAAAAATATTGTCCTTGAATTAATGTGTAGGATTATATCTCTCTGAACTATTATTGAGGCACTGATTATGACCTTTGTGTAGAGATGAAAGTTCATTAGACTGCTACTGTTTCTATCGTGAAATTCACTGTAATTATAGACGATGGAATTTCCAAAGTTTTCACATGAAACCATCTGAGAGAACTCAACATTGTTACCTGTCATCATTGACATCAAATAATATAAACTAGCTAGACTTTTTTGGAAACTTGTTTAACAGTTTTTTCAGTCAACAGATTTTATTTAGGGATCAATCAATCTAAGTTAAACATTTCAATTTTGAAATTTATTTATGAGGAATTTAATGGATATTAATAGGACAAACTGTGTAGCTAATGGTGGCAGGGGGGTGAGAATGAATGCACAGCATAGATAAACTCAAGAAATTAAATATTTCCTTGGCACCTCACCACTCCATAATGGTACTATAATTCTTGATACTACAGAGTTAGGTTACCAAACTGGATCTGCGAAATAATCAGAAAGCCTAGCTCTTACCCTCTGAAGAAACTGGCACTTGCAGAGTTCATCTTTTCTCTGCCTAAAATATGTTTCTCCTAGATCTCCTCACTCAGAACTGAGCCAGGCTCATGAAAGTGTCCTCTGTCCTCATCATTTCCGTTTTTTGTTTCCTAAAATGTGACTAGTTAACTAGAGAGATAAGCTATGAAGTTTGGAGTATACATGTATGGGACTGAGTGTCACAAGAAAGAAGAATGTATGATAAAGTTAATCCTAAGGCACACAGTTAATGGTATGCATAATTATCAATAAACTGTATGACAATTAGGCATAAATAATAAGCATTTCAAATAAATGACTGCAATTGCTAGCACTTTTCTAAAGCCAAATATCTATTTTTCTTCTCAATTTGCATGCTTAGTAGTATTTATAGTTTATAGTAACAATGACAGTATTTCCTCATATGATATATATTTTAATCATCATTCTCATTATACACATCCACACACATATGCATATCAACAGTCAAACAAGTCCAAATGCCAAGTTCATCTGATATTTTTTCCCCCAAATTAAGGAGTATTTGATGTAATTTTATCTCATGCTATGCATCAGGGTTAAATTTTTTGCTTTTCACTCACTCTTGATCTGTATGTTTTGGAAAGTTCTTCTGTTCTTTTTCTAATACAAAACATAGAGATTCTTAAAATGATTGATGCCTCAAATTTCTTTCACTTTAGAAAACATTGTATATTATAGTTCTTAGACTGGAAAAAGATGTTATTTTTTATTTTTATTTTTATTTTTTGGTACCGGGGATCGATCTCAGGTCCTTGCTCTTGTGCAGCAGGCGGCAAAACCACTGAGCTATGTCCCCAGCCCCAAAACGATGTTATTTTACCTTGGGACGTTCTCAATTCCAAAGGTAGTATCTGGGGGGAATATAACATCAGGTTTTGAAACTTTTGGTAAAATTTGATAATAGGGGTATTATATTATATTTTTCTTATACAGGGAAACCACTAGGAGATGCCAGTGACTTGAACATGATTAGCAATTGGTAAGTCACAATCAAAATTTTATGTTAGACTGCTTTTAAGAGTTTTGGGGGGCAAATTTGATTATATTCTCTACTCCCAGAATATATCAAAGGATTGGTATGTGTATTAGTTTCCTAGGGCTTCTGTAACAAATTACTACAAACTTGGTGACTTAAATAGCATATCTCATAGTTCTTGAGCTATAAATCTGGAATCAATGTGTTGCCAGAGGCTGTCTCTGAAGGATGTAAGGAAAGATTTTCCTTACTTCTGCCTAGTTTCTGGTTATGACTTCCAGTCTTTGGCATTCTTTGGGTTGTTAACTGTGTCATTTTCAAAAATGCCAAATTGTCACATGATCTTCCTTACTATATGTCTTCTCTTATTATAAGGATAGCAGTCATATCAGATTTGAGATCCACCCTAATCATGCTGGGCTTCATTTTAATGTAACTAATTACCATATACATATAAAGATCCTATTCCAAATATTAAATATTCTGAGAATTTGTGCAAATATATATGGGTTTTAGGGGAATGAGAAGGTTCATTTTACATATCAAATTAGCTGGGCCACTGTGTCTACAAATTTGGTCAAATATCATTGGTCATATGGACATTTCTGTGGACCTATTTCTGGATGGTATTTGCACATAAAACATTAGACTATGAGTGAAGCAGATTTCTCTCCATAATATGGGTGAGTCTCATCCAATCAGTTGATAAAACAAAGACTGACATCTGTCAAGCAAGAAAGAATTCTAGCAACACATTATCCTTGATCTCAGACTGCAATTCCTTCCTAGCTCTTTTGCTTGTTTCTTACCCTGTAGATACTGAATTTTCACCTTCACAATCATATAAGCCAACTCCTTAAATTTCCATATTAACAGCATTTTAAATTTTATTTTGAGGTCATCTCCTGCTGCTTTAATTGACTCTGATTTCTTACTGAACTCCAACTAATAAATATTTTGGTACTGAAAAGTGGAGTGCTATTGTGACAAATTTCTAAAAATGTGGTACTATCTTTGGAACTGGATAATGGGAAGAAGTTGGAGGTTATTTGACATGAATGTTAAGAAAAGCCTAGATTGTTTGAAGAAACAATAGAAATATGGATGTGGAAGGTAAATCTCTTGAGATCTCAGACACAAAGGAGGAACATGTTATTAATACTGAAAGAAAGCAATCCTTATTGTGTAAAATAACAAGGCAAATAACTTGGCTGATTTGTATTCTAGAATCTGTGGGAAGTAGATATTGTAAGCAACAAATTTAAATATTTAGCTGAGAGAATTTCTAAAATTGAAATTTCTAAAGTTGAAAGTGTAGCCTGGACTTTCCTTGTTGCTTACAGCAAAGAAATGCGACAAAAGAGATAAAATGAGAGAAAAATCAAAGATATCAAGAATTCTTAGCTTATCTACCATACAAAAACTGAAAATGCAACTTCTGGAGAGAACACCAACAGTGTAACTGGGACAACCACTCATTAATATCTACCTGCTAGCTTGAACCACCAGTGGTACACACATGATTGTCCCATCGGGTGACTTGTATCACTTGTACTCCAAATGGATCTAATCACTTTTATAGGTCTTTTCACTAATAAAATTAAATCAGAGCTGTCTGGTAGTGAAACATATAAATTACAGCCCCACTGTGAACATTAGAGAGAATATGATTTTGAGGTATGCATCGAATCAGTCATCTTAGCAGAAACCCAAAATGAAAATGGAGCTATACTATAGAAAGAATACCAGCTTGGATTAAAGAGGACGGGGATAGAACAAGATGAAGAAAAACTAGTAACATGTCTGTGTAACTACTGGATAAGGCATTAGAACTGTCTGTTGCAAGCATGTATTATTCTTCATCATAATAGAAGAAAGACCTCACAAGTTATTCAGAAATCAGCAGTGGTAGTTTTCTAACTATAGAACCAGAGGTGATAGGCCAAGGGGTCCAGGCTCTCTCCTCCTTTGTTTTAGAGAGCAGGGTCTTATGCTGTGTTTCATCAGACAGACTCCCACCACCCCTGATTTGGAGGCAAGGTTGAAATTCAAGGCCTCAAGGGATGACTATGACAACACAGTAGGACCTAAAGGTAAAACAGCCACACCCATTATTATAGACTGAACAAAATGAGGGAGCTTGAGAGTCTTTCTTGAGTAAATACCATATAGTTCTTGTCCCTTAGGGTCCTTGATGTCTGTACCAAAGGATTAATATTACTGCAACACATGTAAACTTGACCTGGTTTATCTTCAAATCCATTTCCTGAGCTGAATTCTAAAATACATGTTTATGGAAGATTGCTTTTGCTAATTTTATGAATTACAAACTTTTCCTCTGCCTGTGCCTGTGTTCAAGTTCTAGAATCATCTGGTGAATACTTCTTATAATTTGTTTAACTATTCTAATGAAACTGGATTCCCACCATTTTATCTATCCCTTTCATTATCTCTCTCCACACTACTGCACATAAACACATTTTTTTCTGATCTGTCCAGCCTACTTCATTCTCTTATTCCTCAAGTGAAAAAATTGTTCTCATCACACAGATGTATTCATTTATGACCACAGATTAGTGGAAAGAATACACATAAAGGATATTACTAAAGTCAAAACTACAGAGATAGAGGATATTTTCAGGAGCTTGGAGAAGATGAGATTCTTATGTAAAATATCCCTTTTCCACTGACTGCTATATATAAAAAAAAATCTTTTCAGCAGAATTATAGAAATATTTAGACCAAATGTATGAAATTCTTAAACATTTTAGAATAATGTAAATATGATGTCACTGGATCAATAATTACATGCTAGTTTATGTACTATTAGGTATCTCAAATGTAAAAAGTGTCAGATAAAAATCCAAAATTTTTAAGGCAAATGCATAGTTGGCTGCAGTTTTTCATTTTAATCTGCCTATTTGTCACTCTGTGTGGCTAATAATGTGGTCTAGATTTCAAATTATTCTTTTTAGGACTACTTGGAGAGCAATTCTAAATCCTGATCAATTTTTGGTCTAGTTCCATAGAACATCTTCAGGGTATAAGCTAAATTGTCCCACTACACACTATGAACCTTCTGACACACTAGTATAGGATTTATTTAGAAAGTAAACAGGATGAATTTTATATTCATTAGCAAAGTATAATTGAATTTATAATTACAAGACTCCTTAGCCAATTCTATTTTGTACATTAGAATAGTTACACAAAAAACAAAATACTGTCCAGTAAATAAAAATGCAAAATAGAGGGCAAATGTGAAGAAAGGGGCTAATACAAATCTGTTCAATGATAAGTGTGTTTTTCTTCTCATTTGCAAGAAGACAGACTTTTTAAAAGAGGAAAACGAAAGTCCTCTGAACTATTCATCCCACACCGAAAGGAGAGAAAAACAGTAACTGATTCTGACTTAAATATACCACTTGTTTCTTTGGCTGTGATTTCCCCTGAAGCTTGAATACACAGTATTCATTAAACTTTCAATAAAAACTAAGGCTGGATAAAATGATAAGCTACTTAATGTTAAGCAGTTTACCTCCATCTTCTATGAACCACTTAATTTCATTTGAATTGAGAGCATGTTTATGTGGGTTCGAAAAAAAAACTTGATTTACCAAGGCAGTCAACTATGTGGCAGGAAAGACAGAAGAAACACCTTTGAAAAATACATGGTATAAAATTTATATCAAAATATCAACATTTAAGTTAATTGCCCCTCTTTCCTCATCATCATATTTGGTTTTCAGAATAGTTTTGGATTAGTTTTACCTTTGCACCTTATTTTCCAGTTCTTTTATGTGTGAAGAAAACAATTCATAATACATAAATCACTATAGTGTTTTCAAATTTTTAAGTATTTCACTGAATATATATATATATATATTTTTTTTGGTACCGAAGATCGAACTGGGGTTCTTGTGTTTGCAAAGCAGGAGATGGAACCACTGAGCTAAATCCCTGGCCCAAGTATTTCACTGAATATTAAAAGAAAGTTTTGAGAATATAAATAGGGAGAATTTTTTTTTTTTTTTTGGTACCGGGAATTGAACTCGGGTCCTTGCACTTGTGCAGCAGGTGGTGAAACGACTGAGCTAAATACCCAGCCCTATAGGGAGAATTTTTAAGAGTCTTATACTTTAATTCTTTCACAAAAATATCAAACAGTAATAAGCAATCATTTACAGATCAAAACATCTGACCTGAACAATGCAATAGAAAACTTCAGCAGCTGTCTAGATCAAGCTGAAGAAAAAAACAGTGAACTTGAAGATAGAGTATTTTAATTTGACAGATTAGAGAAGCACAATGAAAAAGAAAATGACAAAAAAGAATAAACAATAGAAAGCACATGGGAAGTATGGAACTCCACCAATAGACCTAATTCCAGAGAGGAAAGAAAAAAGGGCCAGAAATCCTGAAGGAATAATGGATGGGCTGAGAGTGTAGCTCCCTGGGTTTGATCCTCAGCACTTAAAAAAATAAGAAAAGGAAAATACAAGGAATAGTGAATGAACATTTGCTTAGTTTGTAGAAAGTAGCCAATGTGCAGGTATAGGAACTTCAGAAATTTATCCTAAAATGAAACTCATCAAGACATATGATAGACATTCAACATGGATGAATAGAGGAGGAATCATGTTGGAGCTACTCAGACAAAATAAACTAAAAATGCAGGTAATTGGAAAAAGAGGGGGACATACATCCTGATGCCAAAATCAATCTGAAATAAGAGACTTGTAGATCAAACAAAACATTGGCACAGGTCTTCATAAAACAGGATACCAGCCCACAGGGCTGCCAGTGGCACTGACACCTGTGCACTGAACAACTTCCTCCACACAGAAGATTTTGCAGCCTGGCAGCAAATTTCACTGGCACACACAGGGGCAAGCGACCAGGAAACTGCTCTCTCCCCAATGGATGGTCTACCAATTGGATTTTTTTCTGTTGTGTGCCCTAGTGGATAACTGAAAACCCTAGTGACAACAAAGGTAGAGACCCACAGCATGGCAGAGGTGAGGAAAGAAGTGAGTGGTGACCAGTGGCTTGAGAGGAAGATGCAGACACATGGGATTTAAACAGCCTTGGGAGATTGGCACTCAACCCACTGGACAGGAGGTTGGAGGAGAAATGAGCAGCCTTGGGCTGTATCCATGGCAAGAACTCCACCCACACACACACACACACACAACAAGCAGTGTGGTAGGATAGAATCATGCCAGTGGGGGTGGAACAGAGGAGACTGTGAAAAGACTGGGAGGAGCCAACTGTACTTAGAACTGGGAGAAGCCCCAGGCTGTCCCTCCCTGAAGATGCCATAGCAACTAGGAGAGCAACATAGAGACAATTACAGTAAGTAAATATGGGTGGGCCATCAAGGGACATCCAGAAAGCTGCTGGCTGAAGACTGGCCATGGCCCCCACATTCAGAAGCCTAAATCAACCTTGTATCCAATGCTAATCCTTCTCCAGACTTGGCAGTGTTACATAGCACAGTTTTGGGAACCTACCTACCTGCCTTGTATACTATCACAGAACTATGAACACCAAGGGAATTTTATTATTTTTTCTTTTATTTGTTTTATTTTTTCCATCTTGTTGGTGTTTTATTTTTTCTTTTATTTAGGTTGTTAAGTGTATAACTTTATTTATATTTTCTTCTACTCATCTTCTATCTCTTTTTCCTCAAACATCTCTCTTAATTTTATGAAATTTTTCTGTGAGAGGCTCTTGTCTTTCTGTTTCACTTTGATATTCTTTTTCTTTACCCTTCACTCTTTCTCTCTTCCCCTTTTCTCTAGTTTCCCAAAGCTTGGGTGATCATCCTTTGTCCTCCAGCTGTGCCTCTACTGTATTTCCCTCCATTTATGTCTCTGTTTTGTCCTCTATCCCTGTTAAATTCCCTCCTGTAGGGTAAAATCACTCCATTAAGGGGAAACTCATTGCATACAAGTTTCTGGCTTGTGTTGGATTTTTGTTATATAACTGTAGATCCTGCTCCTCTGATTAAAGGTACCAAAGTAATAGTCACCACAGTCTGTCAGTTGCTAGGCTATGCTTAATTCTATTGTTATTGCTAGTTGTACTTCTTTATCCAGGGTGTCATACTGATTATAATCAGTTTTTCTCCTTTCTATGACAACACTGTGATTTTATGGGTTCATAAATATCATCAAAGTCCAGTACCAAAGGACTGAGTGCTGAGCCAAATAGGAACTTCTCATCCTTAATAAATTTAGGAAGGTAGGATCTTGGACACACAAAAAGGACAAGAACCACATATACTCAGAAGACAACTGTGAGGAATACATTTCAAGACCTGAAAGAAAGAAAGTTCCAACCAAGATTGATGTACCCTGCAAAACTATCTTTCAAAATCAATGGAGAGGGGCTGGGGATTTAGCTCAGTGTTTTCACCACCTGCTGTGCAAGTGCAAGGACCTGAGTTCAATCCCTGGTTCAAAAAAAAAAAATCAATGGAGAGATAATATACTTCCATGACAAAGAACAACTGAAGAAATTCCTGGCCACCAAACCAGCTCTATAAAATGTATTGAAGGATATTTCAGAAAGAGTTAATGAAGACTACAATTTCAACAACAACAAAGAAAGAAACCACTGGTCAAGGATAGCAAATAAACAAAAGAGAAAGACACAGAAAAATATTATTATAAAAATATATTATCAACAACAGAAAAATACTATAAGAATAAGCCAATACATATGTTATAAAAATCAATGTAAAAGTTCTCAATTAACAAATAAAAAGAAACAAATTCTCAGAGTGGATCAAGAAATAAGATCTAAAAATATGCTGCATACAAGAAAAACATTATACTTGAAAAGAAATTCATACATTGAAAGTCAAAGGGTGGAACATAATACTCCATGTGACAGGAACACAGAAAAAAACAGGGACATCTATTCTTTTTGCAAACAATGTGAACTTCAAGCCAAGACTGATAAAAAAAAGACAGCAAAGGTCACTATATACTTGTTTCGGGAAAACTTCAAGAAGATAATATAACAATAACAAATATATATGCACCAAATACTGGCACACTCAGGTATATAAAACAAATATTAACAGATATAAAAGTTTAATACTCATTAATACATTTGTAATGGGTGACTTTAATATCCCACTGTCACAAGTGGACAGATTAACTAGACAAAAAAATCAACAAAGAAATATCAGAACTGAATCAAATCTGTGAATAAATGGAACCTAATGGATGTCTCAGACTGCTGCACTCCACTGGATCAGAATGCATATTCTTCTCACATGCACATGAGATGTTCTCCCAATTAGACAACATACAGTTCATAGAACAAGCTTAAGTAAATGCCAAGGAATTTAAATTATAACATGCATATTATCTGACCATAGTGGAATGAAAATGAAAATCAATGGTAAAAGAAACCACAAAAATTTCATAAACACATGGAAATTAAATAACAACCTCCTGAACAACAAATGAGTCACAGATGGAATTAAAGAATAAATTAGACAGTTTCTAACATTAAATGAAAATGCTGATAGAAAATATTGCAACTTATGTGACGCAATGAAACCAGTCCTAAGAGGGAAATATATAGTGGTGAATTCTCAAATTAGGAAAACCAAACAAGCTCAAATAAACAACCTAATATTAAACCTCAAACATGTAGAAAAAGAAAAACAAGTTAAGCCCAAAGCTTATATAAGGGAGGAAATTATTAATATCATAGCATATATTAATGCAATTGACACTAAGAAAACAATACAAAGAATCTCTGAATTGAAGAGTTGGCTTTTCAAAAGATTAAATAAAATTGATAAACTCTTAGCCAACGTTATGAGAAAAAGGAATGAAAAGACTCAAATTCACATAATTAGGAATGAAGAGGGCCAAATCACAATGGTTCCTGCAGAAATCCAGAAGATTATCAGTGCCTACTTTGAGAATCTCTACTCTAATAAGATGGAAATCACAGAAGAAATAGACAGATTCCTAGATATATATGAATTATCAAAGCTGAATCAAGAAGATATAAAAATATGAAATAACTCAAGATCAGTCAATGGAATTGAAAATGTAATGAAAATCTTACCAACAAAGTAAAAGGTAAAATAGATAATGTGTAATAGGATGAAAAGGTGCAAAAGGGAAGGGGAAATGCGAGGGGTAGGGGAAAAGAAAGAAGGGAATGGAATTAATATGAGAAAAAGAAAAAATGGAAACAAAGTCTTTGTAGGTAGGGAGGGATGGAGGTGTTGAAGCGAGGGCAGGGGAATGGGGAAAAAATAAGAACCAAGATGGATTATGCAAAGGTGCAAATTTCCAATGATAGCTGTCATTATATTGTATATTTTAAATGTACCAATATAATTAATAAAAAAGTTAAAAATTTTAAAAAAAATCAAAGACAGGTCCTGACAGTTTCACTACTGAATTCTACAAGAAATTTAGAGAAGTTCTAATGCCACTACACTTCAAATTGATTAATGAAATTGAAAGGAAAACAATACTCTCAAAGTCATTCCTAGAAGTAAGTTTTACTCTGATACCAAAACCAGAGAAGTCCCCAACCAGAAAAGAAAACTACAGCCCAATCCCCCTAATGAATATAGATGCCAAAATTCTCAATAAGATACTCGCAAACAGAATGCAGCAAATATCAAGAAGATTATACACCATGACCAAGTAGGATTCATACCAGGGATGTAGGGATCATTCAACACACACAGATCAAAAAGTATAATACACCATATCAACAGAACCAAAGACAAAATTCTCATGATAATCTCAAAAGACACAGAAAATCACCTAACAAAGTCAACACTTATTCGTGATAAAACTCTACAGAAATTTGGAATAGATGGTCTTTATCTCAACCTGGTAAGAGCAATCTATGAGAAACCAACAGGCAAGGTCATACTTAATGGTCAAAAACTGAAAGCTTTCACTCTAAAATCAGGAACAAGACAAGCATGTCCATTATCACCATACTTATTCATTACAGTTCCAGAAACATTAGCCAGAACAAATAGGCAATAAAAAGAAATGAAAAGAGTAAAGATAGGAAAGGAAGAAATTAAATTATCATTATTTGCAGATGATATTCTATATAGAGTACCCCAAAAACTCCACCAAAAAATTTCTAGATTTAAAAAGCAAATTCAGTAGCATAACTGGATACAAAGTCAATGCTCAAAAATCAATAGCATTCCTGTACATAAATAACAAACTCACTGAAAGAGAAAATAGGAAAACAACACCTTTTACAATAGCATAAAAAATGAAATACTTAGGAATCAACCTAACAAAGAAAGTAAAAGATCTTTACATTGAAAACTACAACACTTTGAAAAGAAGATCAAAGACGATATCAGAAAATGGAAAGATATCCCTTGCTTATGGTTACTAAGAATCAACATAGTAAAAATAGACATACCCTCAAAATTGTTATATAGATTCAATACAATCCCAATCAAAATACTGTTAGCATACCTAACAGAACTAGAGGAAACATTCCTAAAATTTATTTGGAACCAGAAGAGACCTAGAAAACAAACAATTCTGGGCAACAAAGGCAAGGCAGGGGGCATTACACTCCCTGATTTAAAATTATACTACAGAGCTACTGTGAAAAAAACTAATGGTACTAACAAAAAACAGACCTGAGGATCAATGAAACAGATTAGAAGATAGAGAAATAACCCCAAGCACACTCAGTTATCTTATCTTCAACAATGAGCCCAAACACATTCACTGGAAGAAAGACAACCTATTTAATAAATGCTCTTGGAAAATCTTTCTTTCTTTATGCTGAGAACTAAAACTAGACCCATGCCTCTCACCATGCCCAGTAAATCTGCTGGAAGAAAAAATATATAGAACTCTTGAGGACATGGGTATAGGCAAAGACTTCAAGAACAAAACCCTGATTACATGGGAAATGTTATAAGGAATTAAAAACTGGAACCTCATTTCTTAAGATGCTTTTGCACAGCAAAAGAAATTACCAACAAAGTGAAAAGGTAGCCCATAGAGTGTGAAATATTTTAGCCAGTTGTTCCTCAAAGGACTAATATCTAGAACATATAAAGAATTTAAAAAATCAGATCCCCAAAATTTAAAGACCCATCCCAGAATGTGCACCCTTCTCAGATGAAGTACAAATAGCAAATAAATATATGTAAAATGTTCAATATCACTTGTCATTTGAAGATGCAAATTAAAACTATCCTAAGAGTCCATGTCATTCTAGAAAGAATGGCTATTATTAAGAACTCCACCAACAATTAATGCTGGGAGGACTGTGGGGAAAAAGGAACCCTCCTCTACTTTTAGTGGTGCAACCACCATGGAAATCAGTGTAGTTTCCTCAAAAAGTGAGGATTAGAGGTCCCATTTGACCCATCTATCCCTCTTCTAGGTATCTTCCAAAAAGAATTAAGAGCATCATACCACAGAGATATATGCACACCCATGTTTATAATAGCATAGTTTGTAATAACTTAAATCTTGGAAACAACCCAAATGCCCATCAATTAATAAATGGATACAAAGATTTTTTTAATATAATGGAGTACTACTCATCCATAAAGAAAGATAAACTTGAGACATTTCGTGGTAATTGGATGCCCCTTGATACCATATACTTAATTGAAATAAATTGGACACACATGTGTGAATATCACATTGTCTGTCTGGTATGAGAATCTGAAAGTGTAAATAAGGAACAAGATGTATGATAGACATTGTGAAATCGGAAGAAATTGTTCAAAATAAAACCAAGTGTGAGATACTTTGTTGACAATTAAAATGTTTTATGTTATAAAATATATGATAAACTATCAAATATTAAAGACAAAGAATGAATTTTGTGAGTAGCAAGAGAAAGAAATACATCACATACAAAGGAATTCACAGAAATCCTGCAGGGCAAAAGATTGCTTGATATATTCAAAATGCTGAAAGAAAGTAATTACCAGCGAAAGAATAATCTTTTACCCTCAAAAGTGATATTTTAGATATAAAGGAGATATCATTTTCCTAGACAGAAAAAGCTAAGGGACTTCATCACCTCTAGGCTTTTCTTACAGGAATTCCTCAAGGGAGGTTTTCTTTTTTTAAACTAAAGCACAAAGTTTCTAGTTAATAATATAAAAAATATGAAAGGATATGGCATAATAATATAAACAATATCGAGTAATATTCAGACAATTCTAAGACTATCATGGTTGTATGTAATTTTATATCTAGTTTGATGGTCAAATTAATAACTAGAGCTGAAACATGTAATCAAATCAATTAACAATACAATATAAATTCAGATGTTTAGAACAAAATGTGTGTGCAGTAATAAAAGTGTAGTGTTCTTGTTTTAAAACAAACTTAACCTATTGTCAGCTTCAAATAGACTCTAAGAAGAGTAAGATATTCTATATATGCCTCACACTAACGAAAAACAAAACTTTATAGGAGATGCACAAAAACAATAATTAAAAATATGCAAAACACAACACCATAGAAAACCAACAAACAATAAATGAAGATGACATGAGAGGAACAAGAAATAAAAGTATTTACAAAATATCCCCCAAAACAAAATGGCAGAAGTAAATCTGCAAAATTACCTTGAATATAAATGTATTCAATTCTCCAATCAAAAGATATAAAGTGACTGAATGGATGAGAAGACTCAACTATATGATTCATGTCACTTTTATAGACACACATAAACTGAAAGAAAAAGAGAGAAAAACATTCTACACAAGTAGAAGGCAGAAAAGCAAGGGTAGTAACACAGAAGACTAAATATATTTCATGAAAAATCTGTAAAAATATGTAGATGTACATTGTATAATGAAAAAGTGATCAATTTATCATGAGGATGTAACAATTGTAAATATATATGCCCTCACAAATAGATCACCTAAATATATAAAGCAACTATTAAGGTATCTAAAGAAAGAGATAGATTATAAATATGAGGTACAATAAAAAATGGTAAATATTTAAATTTTAAAATTATTACAGTAGAAGACATATTGTTAATCTCCATGAAAATACTCCCCCTGCATCAAAAACATTTATTCCCATCATTTTTGTTGCTTTTTGAAGCAGCTATTGGAGTCTTTTTTTCTGAGTATCTGTAGTTACTGTCATGGCTGCCTGGCTGTCCAGAATCAATTCAACACTTTTACCTTTCATGGTCATTTTTACTTTGGGAGCAAGCCAAGAATTTCATGGTACCAGACCTAGAGAATTAGGTGGATGAAGACAGACCATAATGTTTTATGTGTCTCCCTTTATTAGACAAGTGAAACTCAGGAGCAGCATTCACTGTATTTTTTATCAGATATTTTAATGACAAAAAAGAGGTATTCCAGGGATGCATCAGAAAGTAGCAATAGTGATGGAAGTAGAGGGAAGTTTTCAAAATGTAGAGGGAAGTATTTTGAGGATGACTAATGGCAATGCATCTTTTACTGTAGTAATATTTTAAATTTAAACATTCACTGCATATTTTGATCACACATTATACAAGAGTAGATGACAAGATCTATGACATTGGTTTGGACAATTATTGAATATATTTATGTAGCAGGACCCTAAGCCAAGGACTGCCAACGTTGGAACAATGCCAGCATGGAATCTGATGGACACAATGAAGACATGATAATACAGAAGAGCATCTCGAATTTGTGGGTAATGAGGTTGGTCTGCAGTTCAAGATTCTATAATCACCTGGCAGTGATGAGGCCAAAGTTTGTGTCAAGTTTTTGGTGGCTATGGATTTCTGCTTAGTGCCAGGACAGGTTGAAAGGCTCAGTCTGCTTGTACCAGCCTAAATTCAGAGCCTATAGGAGATTTCCCAGCGTTAAGATTTACTGGGCAGACCAAGTCATGAGAACCAAGGCAGTACTATGCTCACTTCTTTTTTCTTTCTTCCAAGAAGAAGGTATCTCTCTCCATGCTGTTTTACCTGGAGTTGAGTTAGAGGTGATGTTAGTAATGTAAAATTCTCTTTCCTACTCTCTTCAATGTATCTTCTTTATTTTCATGCTATAATCAGATACTGTGATTTTTTTTACTTGGCTTACTTAGCTCTTGTAAAAATATTTACATGCATGGATGCTTGTTCCAATTGATGTTTCTACAGGAGAATGATCACTGGAGGGTCCTATTCTCTCATATTCCTCCATGTTTATTTTTTCTCTTTGCCTCTCTCTCTCTCTCTTTCTTTGTATCATACTAAACCCAGAGCATTTGTACTGAGTTACATTCTAAACTCTTTTTATTTTATTTTTTGAGACAACCTTGGTAAGTCATCAATCTTCCTGGTAGTGCTTGAACATTGGGATCCTCCTGTCTCAGCCTACCAGAGTGCTGGGATTACCACATAAAGATTTTCTACTCTCTTGAAAGTTTTAATTTAAAAATTTTGTTTGATAGTCCAGAATTTGGTCTATATTGGTGAATATTCCATCTGCATTTGAAAAGACTGTATGTTTTCCTGCTGTTGAATAGAGTGATCCAAAATAGTCTAATTAGGCCAATTGGTAGATAGTGTATACTTAACTGATTTTACATATAACTGTTCAATTAGTCATCAAGAGAAACTGTTGAAGTATCCAACTATAATAGTGGATTTGTGTAGTTATCAGTTCCATCAGTTTGTGCTTGATTTATTTTGAGGTTAAAATGTTTGACATACAAAAATATTTAGGATTATTATATCTTCTTGAAGAATTGGTGACTTTAGTATTATGTAGTGTCTATCTCTGATAATAATGCTTGTTCTAAAATCTACTTTGCTTGCTGTTCATAAAAATAACACAACTCTCTTTTGATTAGTATTTAAATTATTTCTGTATGGATGTGTACTTTAAAAAATTTATTTATGGCTTTATAATTAAAGTTGCTCTATTTAAGATTGGACATAAATGGATGTTCCCATTTGTCCGATCTAGCAATCTATGTCCTCAAATTGGTGAATTTATATAATTTATACTTTTTAATGGTTAATATAATTGAATTGAAATAATATTCAATTATTTCAAAAATATATTTCATATAATTGCTCTTTTCTATTATTTTTTTCTTTTTATGTTTGTTTTCATATTTTTATTCCTTGCTTTGGATTCATCAATTATTTATCTTTTCCATTTTATCTCTATCATTGATTGATTAAGTATAGCTCCTTTAAATTTGCTTAGTGGATGATTTTGGCTTTATACTATACCTCTTTAATCAATCAGCATAGACCTTTGAATACTATTATATGATGTCATGGGTAATGGAAAGAACTTGCTATAATGTACTTCCAATTCCCTCCTTTCCTGTCATAGTATGCTTCTAGTTCCCCCTTAATTACCATAATATAATTCTATTTCCACCCTGTTATCTTTTGTGGAATTATTGCCTTTCATTTTGTTTTGCATATGTAATAAAAACACAACTTTATATTACTACATTTACTCTAGAAAATTTAGAGCATTAAAAATGAGAAGAAAAATATTTAAATTCAATGTTAATTCCAGTGCTCATTTCTTTGTATACCTCTGAATGTTTATCTGACAAAATATTGCTTTTGTTTGAGGAACCTTCAGTAGCAATTTTTGTAGAATAGATTTGCTGTCAATAAGTTCCATCATTTTTTGTTTGTCTAAAAATGTTGTAATATTGCCTTTGTTTTTGAATAATAATCTTATGTAGTATAGAATTCTGTATTGATGGTTATTTTCCTTCAGCACTTTAAGATGTGATTTCATTGTTTTTCACTTGTGAAACTTCTGCTAAGAAGTTATCTGAGGAATCACCCCCCTGCAGACAGGCAGGTCTGCGCACACCCTACTGAGGTCCCAAACCAAGTGGAAGACACTGAATCACCCCGCTGCAGACAGGCAGCCACCTGGTTCCACACTACAAAGACACAGAGGACACAAGACCACCAGACCAAGGTACAGAGTCCCACTGCTCCTGGCCCAGAGGTAGGGACTTCTGAGCAGCAGTAACATTGCTCCTGGTCCAGAGGAAGGGGCTTCCCGGTCACCATCCCTCCCATTGCTCCCAGATGAGAGGAAAGAGCTTTTGGGCCACCTTCTGTCCCTCTGCTCCTGGCCCAGAGGAAGGGGCTTCCGGGCCACCATCCCTCCCACTGCTCCCGGCCCAGAGGCAGGGCCTTCTGAGTCGACATCCCACTGCTACTGGTCTAGAGGAAGGGGCTTCCCGGCCACTACCCCTCCCGCTGCTCCCAGCCCAGAGGAAAGGGCTTTTGGGTCACCATCCCTACTGCTGCTCCTGGCCCCTGTCCCACCTCAAGGTCAACACAGAAAAATCAATAACTTTCCTCTACACCAATGACAGACTCACTGAGAGAGAAATAGGGCAAATAATTCCTTTCACAATAGCATCCAAAAAACTGAAATACCTAGGAATCATCCTAACAAAAGAAATCAAAGACCTCTTCTCTGAAAACTATGGCACTCTGAAAAGAGAGATTGAAGATGATATCAGAAAATGGACAGACATCCCCTGCTCCTGGGTAGGAAGGATTAATATAGTGAAAATGGCCATACTTCCAAAACTGCTATGTAGATTTAATGTAATTCCAATTGAGATCCCAGCAGCATACTTCATAGACCTCGAGAAAACAATCCAAAAATTCATTTGGAACAAGAAGATCCCCAGAATAGCAAAAGCAATTCTAGATAACAGAGACATGGCAGGGGGTATCACAATCCCCAACCTGCAACTCTACTACAAAGCTACTGTGATAAAAACAGCATGGTACTGGCAAAGAAACAGACCTGAGGACCAGTGGAACAGTTTAGAAGATGGAGAAACAACGCCAGACACACTCAGCCATCTCATCTTTGACAAAGGAGCCAAACACCCTCACTGGAGGAAAGATAGCCTCTTTAATAAATGGTGCTGGAAAAATTGGGCTTCAACTTGCCAAAGATTAAAACTAGACCTGTATCTCTCACCATACACTAAACTAAAATCAAAATGGATTAAAGATCTAAATATTAAAATAGAAACTCTGAACCAGTTGGAACAGAGGTTAGGTAGAACCCTTGAAGACATCAGTGTAGGAAAAGATTTTATGAACAAAACCTCAGTTGCCCATGAACTAGCACAAACAATCAACAAATGGGTTCTCTTCTTATTTAAAAGCTTCTGCACAGCAAGAGAAACCACCAGCAGTGTGAAGAGACAACCCACAATGTGGGAAAAAATCTTCACCTGCTCTTCCTCTGACAAAGGTCTACTATCTTGAATCTATAAAGAACTTAAAAAGATCAGACCTCCCAAATTGAAAGACCCAATCCAAAAATGGGCATCTGAAATGAACAGACATTTCTCAGACAAAGAAGTAGAAATAGCAAATAAATACATGAAAAAATGTTCAACATCACTGGTCATTCGAGAGATGCAAATGAAAACAATGCTGAGATTCCCCCTCACCCCAGAAAGAATGGCTGCTATCATGAAATCAACCAATAACAAATGCTGGCAGAGCTGTGGGGAAAGAGGAACCCTGCTCCACTGCTGGTGGGAGTGTAGACTGGTGCAACCACTGTGGAAATCAGTATGGAGATACCTCAAAATCTAGGACTGGAAGACCCATTTGACCCCGCTATTCCATTGCTGGGGATCTTCCCCAAAGAATTAAAGGAATCATACCACGGTAATATATGTGTGCCCATGTTCATAGTAGCACAGTTTGTAATAGCTAATACTTGGAAACAGCCCAAATGCCCATCAACTGGAGACTGGATAAAGAAAATGTGTTTTTTTTCTAAAATGGAGTACTACTCAGCCATAAAAAATGAGAAATTAGAGACATTTAGAGCTAAGTGGATGCACATTGAGGGAATACTCTTAAGTGAAATAAATAGGACACACAAGAATAAATACCGAACAGTTTCTCTGGTGTCAGAAACTGAAAGTGTAAATAAGGACTAAATCCTTTAATAGGTAATGTGAAATAGGAAGAAAAGGGACAAAGAGGAAGGATGTACGAGGGGTAGGGGAAAGGATAGAAGGGAATGCGATTAATATGAGAAAATGGAAAAATAGGAACAAAATCTTTGTAAATAGGGAGGAATGGAGTGCCTGCAGGGAGGGCTGGGCAAGGTTGAAAAATAAGAACCAAGAAAGACTTTGTAAAGGTGCAAATTTCCAATGATGAATGTCATTATATTGTATACCTAAAATGTACCAATGATTAGAATGAATAATCGATAATGTAAAATAGGAAGAAAACGTCCAAAGGGGTAGGGGTAGGGGGAGGGGCAGGGGAAAGGAAAGAAGGGAAAGGAAAAATGATGAGAAATGGAAAAAATGGAAATAAAGTCTTTGTAAATAGGGAAGAGTGGAAGGCATGAAGGGAGGGCTAGGAATGGGGAAAAAATAAGAACCAAGATGCATTATGGAAAGGTACAATTCCCAATGAGAAATGTAATTGTGTTGTATACCTACAATGTACCAATAAAAGAATTTAATAAAAAAAATAAAATAAAATAAAGATGTTATCTGAAATTTTTTATTCTATGTAATGTAACCTTTTCCTTTTGGTTTCTTGAAAGGTTTTCTCTTTCTCTCTTTTTCTCAAAATGTTGTTGAGGTTTTCTTAAAATATTGTTTTATCAAAAACATTTGGGATACGATATATAGAATCTTGATGCTGTTTTATCATTTTCCCTCCTTGTTGTTCCCTAAGTTTTTGGAGTGGTGTAGTATGCATCATTTTTAGGAATTTGTTATGAATTTTGGAAAATTATGACTTTTTGTTTTCAGAAATTAATAAATCTTATATATTTGAGTACTTTTACAATTACACAAAAATTGAGAAAAAAGCACAGAGTTCCTACATATGCTATTTCTCCAATTTCCCATATTTTTAAAATATTATATTAGCTTGGTGAACTTGTTACAATTGATGAAAATATATTAAAACATTATTAATAGGTCCTCACTGATATCATTAGTACAACAGGATTTACACCTTTTTTCTCTATTGAATTAAGGCTTCCCTTTCATAAAAGAGAGAAAAAATATGTTTTACAATATGACTTTCTCTTAAGAGTTGATATTTTCCTCTCCTACATCTATATCATGAAGAGCACTTTCTCAGAAATCTTGTCACTCTCCAAGTTTTTCTAGTGAGCACCCATCAGGGCCCATAAAGAAGAGCTGGCAAGTGAGTACCAATTCTCCTATATCTCTGTTTCACATATTGTATTTCAAGGTACTCTACACACAGCCTCTATACTTTTAATTTGTTAATTTAAACTTTATGTGAATTATATTAACTGGTTATTATAGTTTCCAGTGTTATTTGCCTCAAATAAACAAGTGTTTATATCTCATCTTTCCTTGAAGGCATCTCTCTTGAGATTTTTGGGTCATTCTATCATTTTAGCTTATATATCTGGGGGGTTCAAAATTTTTGTGAACTTGCAGATAGTATGGAATTTTTTTTGTGTGTATTTAATGCTTATTATAGCTTTTTAAATGTTAAACTGAAGCAGAGAGTATCATGATAACTCATTTTAATAAAAAGCAAAGAGGCAAAAATATTGGTGTTTCCAAGTACTTATATAATTAGTTTAATTTTAAAAATTAGATTTAAATAATTTTAAAGTAGGCCCCTGAACTTATGTCAGTATAGCATTAAGTTTACTTTTTGTTCTCATTTAATAATAATAATAATTACATCTATCATATGTAAAATTATATATATATATATATATAGAGAGAGAGAGAGAGAGAGAGAGAGAGAGAGAGAAAGAGAGAGATTCATTTTTGGTCATCTTTCTCATGGTTTTCTTTTGAATAAATAGAGCAATATCTCTTTAGTACAGACTGTTTTGTGAAGCTCCCAATTTCCAAAACTAATTTCTCTTGCTTTACCTTATTGTTGGCACAAGAATTTTTACCATTAGAGGTTCGTGTTTTTAGGTTTCTGTACATAAAAAAGAAGTTCATGTTTCCCTTGATTGTTATCTTATTGTAAGACACAAGTAGCCATGTGTGTAACAACTTTACCCCCCATCAATGTCTTTCCAGTGGGACAATTGATTGAAATAAGTTTCCTGAGAAATTGCAATACAGTCCAGGGAAAAATTCAGACATAAGTGTTATAACTCTGAGAACATCAATCCTGGGTATAATTGTTAGTTCCAAAGAGAAAGAGAAATAAAATTATTAAAGCCCTTGAATAGCCACATTTCTCCTTTCAGAAATTTTCTTCTATCTTGCCTTCCTGGCTGTCCACAATTTATTAGTTATTTAGAGTGCTTGTATTGACCCTTGAATACCTAATCCATGTTTACTAAAGCACTTTGCCTAATATTGTATACATTCAGTGATAAAAATATATTTTCTCATACCTTCACATGAAAGAAAATGAATGAATCTAGGTTAATGGTATAAAATATTTAGCTATGAGTCTTGGGGGGCCATGGCAAAGAAATTTAGATAAATATTTCACAGTTCTCTTGCAATTAAACCAAAATCTCACTCAAGATCAAGGCATAATCTTGTTGTTTGTGTCTAATTTAATTCTTATTCCTCAGATTTTGATGACTGCAATTGAGTCAATGCCAATTATGCATACCATTAATGACTTCCAGATATTTAAATGCTATTAGGGTAAGTAGCTTATATTTCAACATACTTGAGTCTCATAAATTATAGAGATTATGGAAAACATTTGTACGAGTGGTTGTCTGATTTTATCTTTTATTTTATTAAACTAGATTTAAGTGAAATGATTTTTGCTTTAATTTCCATTGTTTAAAAGTTTTCTATTTCTGTTTGTAATACAATGAGAATAAATGTAAATGTAAATGAAAGATCTTTTTCTTTTTTAAACAAGTTCACAAAGAATAAATGTGCAAAAGCTTGAAGAAACTGTACTAAATGCCACTGAGTCATTCTCAAACATATATTGAGGATCTCTGTGTGTTAATTTCAGTGATTACACAAAGGTAAGTCATGAGTTTTACCCCTCCTAGTACCTCTTAAAGTAGTGGCATAGCCCCATTAAAAATCCTCTCCCATTATTAGAGAATGGTTATGAGACACAAGATGCAGAGGTCCTCTTTCAACAAGGCATCAGGAAACTAGGCAGGAAAGGTGCTCATACACAGAATATATTCATGACTTTAACAAAGTTACCTCTAGTTATATTCTGGTTTTAGATCATTGACTAGGTAAATGTATGAATTTCTTGTTTGTTTTAAAAATGACTCATCTCCTTCCTATTTTTAATCGTCATCTTGATGCTTGTTTAGGCTTTGGTCACAGCATCTTTTTTGACCTGATTATTGACGGATTTGGATAGCCCACAAGAAAGCACATCAAAAAGTATGTGTATATTGCTGATGAGGAAGAAGAAGGAGGAGGAGGAAAAGGAGAAGAAAAAAGAAATAGAGAAGGGGAAGGAGAAAAAAAGTATAACAGCTATGGGAGTAGATATAAGAATAAAGTTAAAACAGTGAAACAAATAATTTGGGGAAATATTTAAACCACCCCATATTTCTTATTTATTTTTTCTTTTTTGTAAGAATCTTCTTGGTATATGTCCTGTCTCTGAGGAACTAATTGAAGATAATGATACATGGTGTGTTAGCTATTACTATTCTCTTATTTTTTATGAATTCTTTCATAAATAAAGAATAGAAGTGAAGGTGTAATTAAAGTTTCAGAATTTGACAATCTTGAGCTTAGATTATCTTTGAACAAATCCACATTATTTGCCTGTTTGCTTGTGATGTGAGTTTTTCTAAAAAAAAATAGGATTAATTGATGGTTTCTGTCCATTCAGCTCTGCTCAATGAGGGTTTTTTTTAAGCTTCCTTTTTCTTTTTTTTTTTTTTTTTGTATTAAATTCTTTGATTGGTACATTGTAGGTATACAACACAATTACATTTCTCATTGGGAATTGTACCTTTACATAATTCATCTTGGTTCTTATTTTTTCCCCATTCCTAGCCCTCCCTTCATGCCCTCCACCCTTCCCTATTTACAAAGACTTTATTTCCATTTTTTCCACTTCCTTTTTCATACCATTATTTATCTTTGGTAAGGTGAATGAGGAATACATTATAGTCTTTCTTAATTCCTGTAGTGTGACTGAAGTATTAAAAGGAAGAAGTTGAAGCTCAAAAACAGTGTAATCAGATTTAAGCAAAGGTGCAAAGCTAAATGAGTTATTGTAACATAGACTGCAACTAGGTGCACTTACTGAAGTAAGCAAAGAAGAAATGATATAGGAAGGACAGTTGAGATAAGCATCTTATCTCAATATAATAATATGGTGTCCCCCAGAGACCAGCCAGCCAAGCATGAGGACCCCACTCTGTCCCCGTGCCCCGCCCCCCAGTGACCAGCTTAGCGGACTGCAGCCCCCACCCCCCAGCCTCTGGCCACCTGGCTGTGCTGCTACTTGGTTCCACACTACAGAAGAATAGGGGGTCATAAAGGCCACTGTCCTGAGCTCCAGAAGTTAGAGCAGAAGTGAACAACAGAAAGAGGGCCTCTCTTGGGCTCCTTGGTGAAAACTGAACCCCATTGGAAAAGTGAAGAGAATCCCTGCAATAAAGGCACACCAGACCACTGTACTTGGTAAGTTGGAGGGATCATCATCTCCCATCGGAACCTGGACTATCTTCAGGGGAAGGGCAGCTGGAACCTGCAGTAGAAACTTGCAGAGTTCAACCCTCCAGGAGAACAGGGAGCTCAACTTGGGACTTGCAACCAGAAATCTGCCTGAAACTCATGGGTCTGCTACTGGCTTGCTGAGACTCATTGACTTAAATCTGCACCCTGCTGCCCACGTTGTCTATTGTGACAGTACAGACATACTGTGAAGGAAGCCCTTCATTTTTATTTTTTATTGGTTATTTTCAAAATTATTTTTGCTATGATTTTTAATTTTTATTTTTTGTACTCTTTTCAAATTTTTGTTTTTCTCTTCTTTTTTTCTTTGTTCTCTCTTTTCTTTCTCTGTCTCTTTCTCACTCATTCTCTCACTGTCCCACATTGTTCTTCATCTCCCTTTTTGTTCCTGTTCTGGCCCTAATTTGGATTACTTCTTTATTTTTATTTTCTTCTCTTTTTCCTTCTCTCAATTGTAATTAGTTGTAAAGGAAAGTAAATACAGTTTCTAGCCTCCCTATTGCTGTTAGGCTGTTCTGTTTTCATCTTTGTTCTTTCATTCTGTCTTTTCCTCTTGTCTTCAACAGTTTCTTAGAGTTTGTGTGATCTTCCTGTGTCCTCTGGCCTCACTGCTAAACTTTCCCTACTCTTCTACCTATCTATCCCTCCCTCCCCAACTCCTTCTAACTCCCCAACCCGAAGGGTAAAGTTTCTATATTGAAGTTTATTCACTATAAACATATGTTGGGCTGGTACTCGATTTTGATTTAATTCACATTGTTAAAGGTGATAGATTAATAACTACCACAAATTGTCATTTTCTAAGCTGTGCTTGATGCTATGGTGTTGCTGATTTTATCACTTGGGGTAAGGTGTTGTGATTGATCTATTTAGGTGTACTTTCTGGAATAATGAAAATGAGATAGCCTCAGAGCCATTACAGACTCAAAACCTAAAGACCAGCTATATCTGGAAGACACCTCTGAGAAGCAATCATTCCATAAGGGCTCTAAATACCAGCAACAAAGATATATACAATAAGCAATTTCGAAGTATCAACCCAGGAATAAAAACAAAGAACAATACCAAAAACAAAAAATGAGAAGACATTTAAACAAGCCAAAAACTCAGACTTCCACCACACCAAAAGCAAATTATGGGGGAAACAAGGTGGTAAAATTTGATAATCAACCACCTGGACACCCTGAACTGGTAGCACAGGAAGTAACAAAACAGATGAATGAGGCTCTAGAAAAATTCAAAACAGAAATAATTTTCCAGAAAACTACAAAGATGGTGAGCAGAGTGAAAGACATAATTAGAGACTCTAGAAAAAAAACAGATTAAAAAAAATAGATGAGGTGAGAACCATGCTGGAAGCCATGAATGCCCAGCATAAGAAAAAAATGGAAACAATGATTGTCCAACATAAGAAAGAAATGGAATCCATGAATTAGGTTTAAACTGATATCCAGGAGATTAAAAACTCCTTTGAAAGTATTCACAGCAGATTAAGGGAATGTGAAGATAGAATATCAGATACAGAAGACAGGATTGCAGTTAATGACCATGAAAACAGAGATTTCTTAAAAATAGTAAGGGACCACAAGAAATCAGTCCAGCAGCTGCTAGATGATGCAAAGAAGAATAACATAAGACTGATAGGAGTTCGTGATAAAGCAGGAGAAAGTACAATTGAGATTAAAAAAACTGTTCACAGAAGTAATAGTAGAAAACTTCCCAGACAGAGGTAGAGAATTGGACATACAGATAAGTGAGGCATATAGAACTCCAACTAGCCATGATCAAAAAAATCTACACCTAGACATAAAATAGTCAAGATCCCAGAAACCCAACAGAAGAACAAAATCCTACAAGCAGTTAGAGAAAAGAAACAAATCACCTACAAAGGAAAGCCCATTAGAATCATAGCAGACTTTTCAACACAAACCCTCAAGTCAAGGAGAAGAGCCTGGAGTGACATATTTCAAGCCCTAAAAGAAAATAACTTCCAACCTAGACTGTTGTATCCTGCAAAATTATCTTTCAAAATCAATGGGGAAATTAGATACTTCCATGACAAAGAATACCTGAGAAATTTCTTGAACGCCAAACCAGCACTCCAAACAATTCTAAACAGTATTCAATAAAAAGACAATGAAGGTCACAACTCCATGAGGCCCAACAGAGGGAAGCCACCAGGCAAGGCAAGAAACTAAAGTGAAAGGGGGGAAAATAAGAAATAAAAGAGCCAACAAGAGTAAAACATCATGACAAGGATGAGTCAATATCTATCAATTATAACTATCAATGTTAATAGCCTCAATTCACCAATCAAAAGAAATAGGCAGAATGGGTTAAGAAGCAAAATTCAACAATATTCTATATACAAGAAACACACCTAACTCAAAAAATTTCATACAATATAATAATATGGGGTAAAACTAATAAAGAATGCTAATTAACACCAGGATGAGACCTATCTCTGTTTTAGAAATGTAATAGTTAAATCTGCAGCATCATGTATTTTGATTCCAATTCAAATTTATTATTTGAGTGGATCTGTGATCTGTGAATTTACCTAGAGAAAATATATTGACTGTGAGCTAATGAACAGAATGGTGATGACTTCAGCATTTGTAATTACCTTGGCATGAGAAAATAAATGCACTTGAAAAGTGGGAAAACACTTGTGAAAACTGACTTCTTTATTCTTAATATCCAGTATCTAGCCTTTGAGTCACACTTGGAGCATACCTATATGTTTCAAACTCATACATGACCAACTTTAATAGTCAGTAATTTTCATGTAATTTTTTCAAAATATTCAGACATTTTGGCTTTGTTTAAAGAAACTGAACAATTTTCATACCAAATAGAAAGCTTAGTGTGGTAGTACATGCTTTTAATCCCAGTACCTAGGTAGCTGAGGCAAAGGATAGCTACAAGTTTGAGGCCATCCTGGGATACATGGTAAGTTTAAGGGTCTGCCTGAAGTACATAGTGAGATCCTGAAAAAAAAAAAAAAAACTAAACAAAAACTAGATAGATATTTATTCTCTACTGCAAAAAAACACCTTTCAACATTACAACTTAGGATGCATTAAGCAAATTTTATGTGTTCCCCTCTTTTCTCTCCTCCCTCTTTTTTTTGGGGGGGGGAGCGATTATTGCAGGTTTGTGAGTAGAGAAGTGAGGAGAGTATGTGGTTCTATGGAGCTTCTTAGTAGGATGTTACATCCCCATGAATAATATTAAGTTTTGTATGTCCAGTTTTAATATTTACTATTCCTGTTATTTATTTTAATTGATTTCAATTCTGTACCTATATCTTGCCACAAGAATTGTTTCAATTTATAATGGATTTCACAGTTTCAATCTTAAAACATTTCTATATGATCATCCGTGCAGTTATTCTTTCCCCCTCTTTCTACTCTCAAGAGGAGGTAGAGAAATTAGACCCCTATTAAGTCAGAGCCAAAGAAAGCACAAATATACAATAGTAACAATCTAATATACACATGAAACCATGAACAAACATAAGTCTATTTTACTAAACAACTCAAGAAACATACAAAAAATTAAATCAATAAGATGACCAATGGAAACACCAATTAAATATTCCAATGAGCCATTGCATACCTAATTCACAAATAACTTCTTTGCCAGTAAGTCTGATTGTTCACACCCCAATTAGTCCTCTGATTCCTCCACTGTAGAACTGTGGTTAACACAGTTTGGAGAGATCTTTCTGTTAGGTTAGGCATTTTTGCCAAGTTTTATCCAGTTTGAATTCTTGGGTTAATAACTTTTGCTGCTGCTCTCCTTGGATGTGATGGGGGATTTGGCAGGCCAGTTCACTGACATTGAATTGTCCACTGAGTCAGAATTATTCCTATGCAATCAATTCAACTACAGCATGAACAGGCCCATCCATTTCAATGATGGCTATCAGGGCAAGTTGAGCCATAACATAGCATATGCTCCTGTTGTAGGTCCCTTTTTAGCAGTGGGAACTTGGTAACAATGCAAGATTCCAGTCCTGTGTAACTCAGGCTTACTGTGGTGTCTGATTGAATAAACTAAGTCTGTGCTCACCAGTCCCTGCTTTTCAGAGGACCTCCCTCCAGTCTGCTCTTCAACTGATGGCAGTTTCCACTGACTCTTTCTTTCATCAACTCTGGGGACTTGGCTGTATGAACCCACCAGGAAGCTGACCTCAGAGTTCACTATTGCCATGGTCCAAAGAGGCTTGGCTACTGCGTCTGGTGGTGGCAGACCTTGGCTTTATTAATGTGATACTGCTTTTTCAGGCATGCAGAATTAAAGGTTGTGTTCATGGAAGCTTCGTCCCAGATACTGAAAGAAGGCCTGGGAGGCAAGCACATGTACTCCTGAGAGGAGATTGTGTGAAACTATGGCAATGAATCCAAACCTTCAAGGAAGATACCAGGAAGTCAGAGATACCAGGAACATGGATTATTTGTAGAGGAAAGCACGTAGAACCAGCCTGAGAGAGTCAAGGTTTTGTGTTCGGCAATCTGCAGGGCCAGGGGAGGGGGGGCACCCAAGCCCTCTGGAATTCACATCTTACAGTGTTCCCCAAAGCTGGCCATGGAGCTACAGGATTTTATGATTGCCCTCCTGAGTTTTGATCTTGCTTTGATCTGATTCTTTTCTATCCTCCTGTTCCTCCTTTTTAACATGAAAATGTTTGCCCTGAAGTATTGTATATTGGAAACATGTAATTTTCTCTCTGAATTTTACAGGGTTCACAGGGATGTCTTGTGTTTCAAAAGAGACTTTGACATGGACTTCTGAGCTGAACTAGAACTCTTGAGACTTTGAAGAAGTCATTGAATTTTAGGTTGTACATAGGACACAGTAGTTATATCATGTTAAGTGGAATTATGACCTTGTTATGGTGTTCATTTAAAGATTAAGTATGGTTTAAGGAGATGTGATTAAATGTTAGTTGACTTATGCCAGTTAATCTTAATTGTCAATTTGACTGAATTAGGAGACTCCTGGAGAGTTGATTTGATCATTTGGTCTTTATATTTATAAGTGGATTAATACTCTGATGTTCATAGCTGAAATGTATTGTTAGGAGGAAGGGCCCAGTTGGAGGTGGCTCACTGTGGTTTGCTTTAGCATGTATATCTCTGGCTGGTATTCCTCTTTTGCACTTTTTCCCCCAGTTATCATGAAATAGTCAGCTTTGATTTATTATGCCCAACCAACATGATATTCCTGGTTCCCATCACTGGACAATCTTCCCTGCCATTCTAGTATTCTATGCTGTTTCTGCCTTGGAGCCAGAAAACCATGGACTGAAAACTCTGAAACCATGAACCAAATTAAATCTCTTAGCCTTTAAATTGAGTGTGTTAACTATTTCATCAAAACAAAGGAATAGCTGACCAACACAGGCAGATATCATTAAACACATGCCATTTGTATTGGTTAAGAGTTCTCCAAAAAGAGACTAATAGGATATAGATAAATGAAAAGACATGCAGAAAGAAAGAAGGAAGAAAAAAAGAGAGATTTATTATAGGAACATGCTCATAGGATTATGGATGCTGAATATATTAGTTAAGGTTCTCTAAATGAACATAATCAATAAAAATGTATGAATAAAGGGGATTTTTAAAGATAAGCTAAGAGACTCAGAGGTGGGAGAATCTACAATGGCTGTCTATGGAACAAAGGTGGGAGACTCCACAGTGGCTGTCTGTGCAATGGAAAGCTGAATGATCCAACAGCTGTTCAACTCATGAAGACTGAAGTCACAGAACACTAGTCCAAGTTGGGGTCCTGGAAGCTCATTGTAGAGTCACTGTGGGGAGCAGTGTCAGCCAAAAAGCTTCATTTTAATTTTACCCTTTGTTATAAATAGCCAGGAGACTATGTAATGGGGAACCGTGTCTCCACTAACTCCGATGTTTCCCTTTAGAGTTTGCCCTAGCAACAAGGTGAACCTTCTGTAACCCCAGGAAACAAAGTGGCCCATGAGGGTGAGGAGTGTCTAGAAAACTAGCAAACAATGAAGCAGGTGTTTTGGATAAAGGTCATGGTTAATGACCTAACTCACTGAGTGTATAAAAGAGAGGTGAAAATAAACTTGCTTGCTCGGTCTTGGGAGCCCTCCCGACTCTGTCTCTTCTCTTGATTTTTCTCAGTCCTCCTTTCCCCCATTCAGGAACTGTTCGACTGGTGATGGCTGGTCCGTCACAAGTCACTTGTGCAAGTCTATGTTGGAAGGCTGAACAAATTGGAGGCTAATGTCCAAAATCAGTGGCAAAGATTGGAACTCTTCAGAAACAAAGATACTTCCTTCTGCTCTCCTTTATCTTTTCTAGGCTACAAATCTATTGACTGCTTCTACTCACAATCAGAGTGGGTCTTCTTCCATCAGTTTACTGGCTTACATGTCAGTCATCCTCATACACACCTTGATTTGTGGTCCACTAATTGCTAGGCATTTTTAAATCTATTCCTGTTTATGATCACACTGAGGAATCCTACAATGAACTGTCTGCAAGTTGGAGAATGAGGAAAGCCACCAGTATAGTGTGGTTCAGTCCAATTGTGGAAGCTTCAGAAATGGAGAGGCTGATGGTGTCACTATTGGACCAAGGCTAAACATTTGAGAAATCAGGGACCACTGTTACAATTCCTGAAGTCTAAAGACTGAAGAACTTTAAATCAGGGACTCTTGTCTTCAAGCAAAGGCAAAACCACATAAGTGTTTCAGCTATAGGAGAGAGAGAGAGAGAGAGAGAGACAGGGAGAGGTACATGGAAAGGGACAGGGAGAGGGACAGGGAGAAGGAGAGGGAAAGTTTGTTATTCTTCCACTTTTTTTGTTCTGTCCATGGTCCCAGCAGATTGAATGGTGTCCTCCCACATTGACTGCGTATCTTCTCCACGCAGCCCACAAATTCACACTATAACCTCTTCTAGAAACATATTTCATGTACACAGAAATAATGTTTAACCAGTTATTAGGTATCCCTTAACTCAGTAAATTGAAAACTAAGATTAATCATCATAGTATTTTGACAAAAATTAATCATAAAAATGTTGTTTAGATCTTTAGAGGAAAGACTAATTCTTTAAGGATAGATCTAGGAAAGTATCATAGAGGAGTTTGCCATTGAATTTGTCCATTTAAAGAATTCATAAAATTATTTATCAAAAGATTTATGAAACTTTAACAAGGACCTATGAAGAGTGACATTCATGCAAAAGGATTAGTTTGAGGAAAGTAATGGAAATAGAGTGTAAATTAATTCAAAAAGCAATGAAATATTGTTTTGGTATCACACATTAATGAAACATACTCACAAATCATAGTGCAAGTGTAGGTTAGATGTAGGAGATCTTTAACTTCCCTTTATCTGCATAGATCATGTGACCATTAATCCTGATATGCCAACCTAAATGCATTAAGAAGTGCTACTAGGTTAGGGAAGCACAGTTCTGAATTTTTCTGTGGATGACTGACATGTAGGTCAGGAAATTGAGGAAGGAAGTCAAAACCCAATTTTATGTGGCACCAACTAATAGACTTATAGCCTGGATGGACTAAAAAGGGAAAGAAGGAAATGTTCTCATTCCGAAGAGCTCTAGCTTTTCTGAGTGAATTGCTCTAGGTCTATAATTTCTTTAGCTTTCTAGCTCAGATTTGCACAAGTAACTCTATGGTGAGATTTTAGGCCTTTGACCTTGGACCAGTGTGCATTCTTTATCCCTCCTGTTCTGTGGCTTCCATCATCTTGCTTTCTAATATGAATATGGACATTGTAGACTCTCTTGCCTCTCATCCTGTAAGGTTACCTAATAAATCCCCTTCCTGTTTATAAATATAATTTTATTGATTATTTTTCTCTAGAGAACTAATACACTCATATTCAGCTGTATTAAAACTTATTCATTATTATGTAGAGGGTATACTGCACCTCTCCAAAACTAAGTCATTGTTCATGTCATGATTGCTTCATCTTAAAACTTTGGGCTTATGTTCTAATTATAAAATGAATCTGAATGAGTAAGGAATTTTGAACTCAGAATAGTTAATATGTGTCAAATGATGCAAAAAAGAAGTGTGTCCCAAAGTCAAATGTGTCCTCTGTCATCAGATGAATCTTTTCTTCTTAGGAATTTTTTTGGAGTATCAGGTGTGTGATAAGAATAAGTCTAATGTTTTCTACTGGTAAGGGATATGCTGAGCAATGTGTCTTTGGGAGCAAACAGAACAATGCCTGCTACTCAGTAGGTAGCCAGGATAATATCTTTAGAGGCAAGAAGGCAAATCACTACTTAATCTATGTCCTTTAAAAGGCTTTTCTACTTCTAACTCATGTTGAACCAATCTTTCCTTCTCTCCTCTAATCTCATTGCTGTTTGTTTTACCACAGCATATCTGCTCTTGTCCTTGTGTTTGAGATATAGTAAGAGCCCAGTAAATGCTTGTTGGATGAATTAGAATAAATTTCAGTTTACTATTTTGTTTAAGTTGTCTTAGAATAATAACAGAACAGGGCTTATGAAAATGAACTAATCACTAATCATTGGAAAAGTCTCCTGTATCAAGTAAGAAGTTCACTTTTCTCCTGAAACTGGCCTATGAGATCCAGATTCTCTTTATTGGAAATAGATCTTTTGGCCATATTTTTAAGACTTATCTCTAGCAAAGAGCTTAACCCACTCTGCTGGCTGATAATTCTGAAGTAGATTATTGGTAAAATACTCCAAACTTTAGTGGAAAGAAAAGAGAAAGAGTGTAGAATTTGAGAGAGCTAAATTCTGGAAGTATTTTGTGTATATACCTATTAACCTGTGCACCTTTTTTCTGATTAGAGAAGTTACAGTTTTAAAATTAATAAAGTCAGTAACTGGAGATTTTGACAGTTGAGTTTAGTGCCCTTAAATTTTATTCATTTGTGCTATGTAATGCAGTGGCAAAAAATTCTAATAAGAAAATCCCTGCCTTAAAATGGGGCATAACTTCACTTGTCATTCTGCTGGATGACCTAATATATTATCTCCTCTTTTATGTCTTTGAGAAATGACTTCTGGCTGTTCTCTATCAATAGGGAACTTGATTCAAATTGTCCCTTTAACATATTCAATAGCACCCATAATTATCTTATAAAATAGATGTAAAATTTAGATAAATGGAAAGGGTAAGAAATGGAGCTAATCCTAGGGTATAAAGTACCATGAATAGTTAAGATGATACTTTGTGTTGAGTAATTTCTGTTAACTCTTTTGTCCTTTTCCTTGAAGAGAGGGCATTCTGAGATTGACTTCAAGGTTTCTAAGCTTCAATTCATAAAAGAAGTTTATTTTTGGCCTTATTTCCAATCAGTGATATATATATATATATATATATATATATATATATATAATTATATTTATTGGGATGCTAATTAAGGAAATATCAGAAACCAGGTCGTCCTAAAAAGGCAATAGTTAACATATTTCACTTATTCAGTGCTTATTTGTACCCAAGCATTTAGTGTGAATTATCTCATTTAATTAATCATCACAGCAATGATTATTATTATTATCCATTATTATCACAAACCCATTCTCTTAACTGCATTACCCTACTGCATGAAGAACCTTAACTCTAGAAAGGACTCCATGGTATGAGGCTACTGTCTTACGGGAGTGTGATTTGGATAAGGAGAATATAGCCATCTTTGTACAAACCTTCAACACTCGTGAGGAGACAATTTAAAGTGTTTATAGATCCAGATTCAGCCTTTTCACATGAAGAATTATACATCTTTTTAAAGTATATGTTTATTTCCTGACCATATTATAATGCTTCAGATTGTTAAAGCCACACAAAATCATAGCATCTGAAAAACCTTTGTCTAGACTACAAACATGTTTTCATGGCAACAAGGAGCAGTGTTCATAAAAAAGAAAAATACAACTATAACAGAGTTCCAGATTTTTTTCTTGTGACTATAGCTCAATCCCAGTCAATGTATCATTTTTTATATTCTTCAGGTAATAAAAAAGTGATAAATTGATATAGGCCAGTAATTGCATGTATGTGTACATATTTAAAATTATCTGTGTGTAAAAATCTTTTCTGTTGTTTTTCTTTTGATAAATAAATGACAGGTGAGACTAAGAATTTTGGTGCCTGGGAAAAAATGCATTTGAAATATGCTAGCCTACCACTGACCAAGAACAACCTAATTTGTGACAGGTACTGAATATCTCCCTGGAAAGAAAACGCAATCATATTTCAGCTATAACAAATGGATTTGGTGCAAGATAACAAATAGTTTATTGTCTATGCATACTGCAGTTCTAAGTAACATTCTGAATTCTTAGGCAGCCTTTGATAACTTGTCTCAACTCTGCTTGATATTTTTCATCAACAGACACAACATGATTAAACATGGAGAATTTTGTGTCAGAAGCTGGTCCCTTAGGTTGCAAGATATATGATTCTGTCTTCTGGATCAGTGAGAGAATCTGAGAAAATTATTAAGGTTGACAAAATTTGGATTTGCTTCTCTTCCATGTTTTTTATCCTATTCCTCCTTGACTTCTAATCTTCTTGCTTGGCCCACTAATGATAGCTCTTGAGGTTTCCAGACTTGTGCTGCTGTGTATCGTTATGCAGATTGTGTCTCTCACAGGAGCATTACATATAAAGGGGGGGGGGCTGTTACACTGTATGCATTATCATAGGTTAGCAGTATTTTACAATATTTCTGAGAGATGGCACCAGCAATTCTTGGTCTAAACAGTGTATTGTCAACTGTTTTCAAAATTTCCTGAAGGAGAGGAAGGTTTTAGATTTTCATTTGCACAAAGACAGGGGTTTTTTTGGAACCGGGGATCCAACTCAGATCCTTACGCCTGCGCAGCAGGCCGCGAAACCACTGAGTTAACTCCCCGGCCCTACAAAGGCAGTTTTAATGGTAATCCTAGCTTTGATCTTTAACTGCTCACAGCTACTTTTGCTCCCATTTCTATTTTTTTATATATATATTTATTGGTACATTTTAGGTATAAAATACATTTACATTTATCATTCAGTGTTTGTACCAGAACATGATGTATCTTAGTTCTTATTTTTTCTCCCATTACCTGTGCACCCTTCACTCCCTCCACCCTTCCCTATTTACACAGAGTTTGATTCCATTATTTTTTCTTTCTCATAATTTCTCCTTTCCCTTCTTCCCTTTCCCCTTCCCCTCCTGCCACCCACAAACCCTTGGACCTTTACTTATTTCAAATTATCAATTATTCATTTTGATTATTTTCATCCTTTTTAACACTTTCAGGTTCTCACACTAGAGAAACTATTCTGTATTTACACGTGTGTCCTATTTATTTCTCTTGAGAGTATGGCCTCAATATGCATCCATTTAGCTATAAATGTCTCTAGTTTCTCATTCTTTATGGATAAGTAGTACTCCATTTTATAAAAAAAAAACACCTCTACTTTATCCAGTTTCCAGTCGATGGGCACTTGGGCTGTTTCCAAGCTTTAGCTATTACAAACTGTGCTGCTATAAACATAGGTTCACATATATAGCTGTGGTATGATTCTTTTCATTTTTTGTGGAAGATTCCCAGTAGGGGAATAGCTGGGTCAAATGGGACCTGTAGGCCTAGTTCTCTGAGGTACCTCCATACTGATTTCCACAGTGGTTGCAACAATCTACATTCCCACCGACAATGGAGAAGGGTTCCTTTCTCTCCACATCCCCGCCAGGATTTGTCATTGGTTGATTTCTTGATAGCAGCCATTCTTTGTGGGGTGAGGGAGAACCTCAGTGTTGTTTTCATCTGCATCTATTGAATGACCAGTGATCTTGAACATTTTTTCATATATTTATTTGCTGCTTTTACTTCTTTGTCTGAAAAATGTCTGTTCATTACAGATACCCATTTTTTAATTAGGTCTTTGAATTTGGGGGGTCTGATTTTTTTCAGTTCTTTGTATGTTCTTGATAGTAGACCTTTGTCTGAGGTACAGCTGCTAAATATTTCTTCCTACATTGCAGGTTGTCTCTTAGCTCTGTTGGCAGTTTCTCCTGTAGTGCAGAAGCTTTTTAATATGATGAGATCCCAGTTGTTGATTCTTTGTGCTAGCTCCCATGCTACTGAAGATTTGTTCATAAAGTCTTTTCCTATGCCAATCTCATCAAGACTTCTACCTAACTTATCTTCCAGCAAGTATAGTGCTTCTGACTTAATATTTAGATCTTTAATCCAGTTCGATCTTAGTTTAGTGAACAGTGATAGGTATGGGTCTAGTTTTAATCTTTGGCAGGTTGAAATCCAGTTTTTCCAACACCATTTATTAAACAGGCTATCTTTCCTCTAATGAGGGTGGTTGGATCCTTTGTCAAAGATGAGGTGGCTGAGTATGTCTGGAGTTGTTTCTTCATCGTCTAATCTATTCCACTGATCTTCGGGTCTGTTTCTTTGCCAGTACCATGCTGTTTTTATCACAGTAGTTTTGTAGTACAGTTTCAAGTTGAGGATTGTGATACCCCCAGCCATGTCTCTGTTGCCTAGTATTGCTTTTGCTATTCTAGGTTTCTTCTGGTTCCAAATGAATTTTTGGATTGTTTTCTCTAGTTCTGTGCAGTATATTGTTGGAATTTCAATTGGCATTGCATTGAATCTATATAGTAGTTTTGGAAGTATGGCCATTTTCACTATATTGGTTCTTCCTACCTAGGAACCAGGGATATCAGTCCATTTTCTTATATCCTCTTCAATCTTCTTTTTCAGAGAGCTCTAGTGCTCAGTGTAGAGGTCTTTTGCTTCCTTTGTTAGATCGATTCATAGATATTTCATTTTTTTAGATGCTATTGTAAAAGGCATTATTTCCTGAATTTCTCTCTCAATGAGTCTGCTATTTGCATATAAGAAGGCTATTGTTTTTTGAGTGTTGTCCTTGTATCCAGCTACTCTACTGAACCTGTCATTTAGGTCTAGAAGACTTTTGACTTAAGTTTTTGGATCTTCTATGTAAAGTATCATATCATCAGCAAATAATGACAGTTTCATTTCTTCCTTTCCTATCTTTATTCCTTTTATTTCTTTCTCTTTTCTAATTGCTATGGCTAATGTTTCCAGAACAATATTGAACAGAAGTGGTAGTGGGCATCCTTGTCTTGTTCCTGATTTTAGCGTAAAAGTTTTCAGTTTTTGACCATTTAGTATGATGTTGGCTGTTGGTTTTTCATAGATAGCCTTAATCAGGTTGACATAAAGACCTTCTATTCCAATTTTCTGTAGTGTTTTTATCATGAATGGGTGTTGGATTTTCTCAAATGCTTTTTCTGCATCTATTGAGATGATCATGTGGTTTTTGTCCTTGACTCTGTTAATATAGTGTATTTATTGATTTATGTATGTTGAACCACCCTTGCATCCCTGGGATAAATCTGTCTTGATCAGGGTGTATGATCTTCTTGATGACCCTCTGTATTCTGTTTGGCAGTATCTTGTTGAGAATTTTTGCATCTATGTTCATTAGGGAGATTGGTCTGTAGTATCTTTTTTGGTTGGGTATTTCCCTGGTTTTGGGATCAAAGTAACGCTTCCAGGAATGAATTTGGAAGCCTTGCTTCCCTTTCAATTTCCTTGATGAGTTTAAAGAGTAATGGCATTAGTACTTCTTTAAATGTCTTGTAGAATTCAGCAGTGAAGCCATCAGGAACTGGGTTTTTCTTTGTTGGTAAGTTTTTTATTACATTTTCAATTTCACTCATCATTATTGGGGTGTTTAGAATTTCTATATCTTCATTTAATTTTGGCAATTCATATTTATCTAGGAATCTGTCCATTTTTTCTGTGTTTTCCATTTTATTAGAGTACAGGTTCTCAAAGTAGGTGTTGATGATTTTCTGAATTTCTGCTGGATTTGTTGTGGCTTCACCTTTTTCATTCTTAATTGCATAAATTTTATCCTTTTCTTTCCTTTTTTTGATAAGGTTGGCTAAAGGTTTATCGATTTTATTTATTCTTTCAAAAAACCAACTTTTTGATTCATTGATTTTTTGTATCATTCTCTTGGTCTCCATTGCATTGATTTCTGCTCCGATCTTCATAATTTCCTTTCTTGTATGAGCTTTGGGTTTGTTATGCTCTTCTTTTTCTAGGAGCTTGAGGTTCTGCATTAGGTTACTTAACTGAGTTTGCTCTGTTGTCCTAATATGGGTATTCACTGCTATGAATTTCCCACATAGACCTGCTTTCATTGTGTCCCACAGATTCCTGTATGTTGTAATGGCATTATCATTTACTTGTAGAAACTGTCTAATTTCTTCTTTAATTTCCTTGTCACCCATTGGTTGTTCAGGAGGATGTTGTTCAATTTCCATGTGTTTGTGGGAGTTTTGTGGTTTCTTATGTTATTGATCTCAAATTGTATTGCACTATGGTCTGATAATGTACAGGGGATAACTTCGATTCTTTTACATTTTCTTAGATAAATCCTATGAGCAAGCATGTGGTCTATTTTGGAGAATGACCCATGTGCAGCTGAAAAGAATGTGTATTCTGATTTTGTAGGGTGGAACACTCTGTAAACATCTATTAACTCCATTTGTTCAATGAATTGGTTCAGTTCTAGAATTTCATTGTTAATTTTTTTTCTATTTGATCTATTTGTGATAGAGGGGTGTTGAGTTCCCCCACTACAATTGTATTAGTGCTTATTTGGTTTTTCATGTCCATTATTGTTTGTTTTGTATAGTTGGGGGCATTTGTATTTGGTGCATATATATTTAGGATTGTCATCTCTTCCTCTTGGATTGTTCCCTTCACAAGGATGTTGTGTCCATCTTTGTCTCACTTAATTAGTTTTGGTTTGAAATTTACTTTGTCTGCAAATAAGATTGCTACACCTGCTTTTTTCTGGGTTCCTCTCATGTGGAGAACTGTTTTCCATCCTTTTACTTTCAGTCTATGGATTTCCTTTTGAGTTAGGTGTGTTTCTTGTATACAGCATATTTCTGGGTTTTGTTTCATAATCCATTCTGTCAGTCTATTTCTTTTGATTGGTGAATTGAGGCTATTAACATTGATAGTTATAACTGATAGATATTGACTCATCCTTGTCATGATGTTTTACTCTTGTTGGCTCTTTTATTTCTTATTTTCCCCCCTTTCACTTTAGTGTCTTACCTTTCATGTTGCCTTTTCTCTGCTGGGCCTCTTGGAGTTGTGACCTTCATTGTCTTTTTCTAGGATATTGCTTAAAATTGTTTGGAGTGCTGGTTTGGTGTTCAAGAAATTTTTCAGGTGTTCCTTGTTGTGAAAGTATCTAACTTCCCCATCAATTTTGAAAGATAATTTTGCATGATACAACACTCTAGGTTGGAAGTTATTTTCTTTTAGGGCTTGAAATACTTCACTCTAGGCTCTCCTTGATTTGAGGGTTTGTGTTGAAAAATCTGCCATGATTCTGATGGGCTTTCCTTTGTAGGTGATTTCTTTCTTTTCTCTAACAGCCTATAGAATTTTGTTCTTCTGCTGGGTTTCTGGGATCTTGACAATTATATGTCTAGGTGTAGATTTTTTTTTGGTCATGGCTGGGTGGAGTTCTATATGCCTCACTTATCTGTATGTCCAATTCTCTACTTCTGTCTGGGAAGTTTTCTTCTATTGCTTCTGTGAACAGTGTTTTTTATGTCAATTATATTTTCTCCTTTTTTTTCATGATCTCCTATGAGTCTTATATTATTCTTCTTTGTATTATCTAGCAGCTGTTGGATTGATTTCTCATGGTCCCTTACTATTTTTAAGAAATCTCTGTTTTCATGGTCCTTAACCACAATCCTGTCTTCTATATATGCTTTCGATGGAGTTTTAATCTCCTGAATATCTGTTTGAATCTGTTTCATGGATTGCATTTCTTTCTTATGTTGGGTGATCATGTTTTCTATTTCTTTCTTATGCTGGGCATTCATGGCTTCCAGCATGTTTCTGATCTCATCTATTTTCTTGTAAGTTTCTGCTCTAGAGCTTCTAATCATGTCTTTCACTCTGCTCACCATGTCTGTATTTATCTGGGAGATTATTTCTGTTTTGAATTTTTCTAGAGCCTCATGCATCTGCTTTGCTACTTCCTGTGCTATCCGTTCAGGGTGTCCAAGTGGTTGCTTGTCAGACTTTTCCACCTCATTTCCCCCAGAATTTCCTTTTTGTGGTGTGGAAGCCTGCATTTGTGCCTTGCTTAAATGTCTTCTCATTTTTTTTTTTTTGGTACTGTCCTTGGTTTAATTCCTGGGTTGATATTTCAAAATTGCTTAATGTAGGTATCTTTGTTGCTAGTGTTTAAAACCCTTGTGGAATGATTGCTTTTCAGAGGTGTCTTCCAGATATAGCTTGTGTTTGGGTTTTGAGACTCTAATGACTCTGAGGCTATTTTATTTTCCTTATACAAGGAAGGAAAACTAATTAGATCAATCACAACATGTTAGCCTAAATGATATAGTCAGCAATATCATACCATCAAGCACATCTTAGAAAATGACAGTTTGTGATAGTTATTAATCTATCACTTTTAACTATGTAAGTTAAATTAAAACTGAGGACCAACTCAACATAAGTTTATAATGAATAAACTCTTTAATATAGCAACTTTCCCCTTCAGGGTGGGGAGTTAAAAAGAGTTGGGGAGGGAGGGACAGGTAGAAAGAAGAGGTAAGATGAGCAGTGAGGCCAGAAGACACAGAAAGATCACACAAACTCTAAGAAGTGGTTAAAGGCAAGAGAAAAAGGCAGAAGGAAAGAACAAAGATGTGATTTGAATCACCTAACAGCAACAGGGAGGCTAGATACTGAATTTACTTTCCTTTAACCTAATGATAATCAAGAGAAGGAAAAAGAGAAGAAAAAAACAATAAGGGAGAAATCCAAATTCAATGCAGAAAGGACCAAATGGGGAGATGAGGAGCAATGTGGGACAGCGAGCAAATGAATGAGAGAGAAAAAGATAAGATAAAAGAAAGAAAAGAAAGAAAAGTAAAAGTTTGAAGAGTAGAAAAAAAGTAAAAATTAAGAATTAAAAATAAGAGAAAACTTTTTTTTTCTTTTTTGCAAATAGCAATAGAAATTAAGGGCCTCCTTCAGGGTATGTCTCTGCTGTCACAGTAAGCAACATAGGAATCTGTGTGCATATATAAGTCAAATGAGTCTCATCAAGCCGCAGCAGACCAAGTACAGTGGTCTGATATACCTTTATTATAGAGATTCTCTTTACTTTTCTGCTGAGCTTTAGTTTCCATTGAGGAGCCTGAGAAGCCCTCTTTCTGTTACTAACTTCTGCTCTACCTTGTGGCACTCAGGACAAGGGTCTTTATAATCTCCTGTGCCTCTGTAGTGTGGGACCAGGTAGCAGAAAAGCCAGAAGGCTGGAGGCACATGGAGGGAGTTGGGGGAGAAGGACTGGACCTTGGAGGCTCCTGTGTAGCTAAGCAGACCTCACCATGGCATGGATGTCCCCAGAGCTTCAAGCTGCTTGTCTCACCTGGCTGGTCAAAGCTTAGAGAGTACCAGATGAGGGTGGGGGAGCAAGATGCCCTTGGGACATCACCGTGCTGTGGACAGGGCCTGGGACAGCCTCAGAGCTTCAAGGGGCTTGTCTCACCTGGCCAGTCCCAGTTTAGAGAGTGCCAGATGGGGTGGGGCTGCAAGATGCCCCTGGGACCTCACCATTGCATGGGTGGGGCCTGGGCTTGCTGTAGAGCTTGAAGCTGCTTGTCTCACTTGACAGGTCACAGCTTAGAGAGCGTCGGATCTCTTGCTCCAATTCTACCAACCCACTGAAATTTCCAAAATATATTACAATTTCAAACATTCTTCTGCATCTTTCATAGCCCTTACTCAATATATGAAAATATCATCCATTGCCACATAATACTAATAAAAGTGATTTGGGGAATGTTTGTCGGGATAAGAAGGGACATAAAATAGAAAAGTATTTTGTTTTATGATAGGTTATAATGTTAGAATGAAAAGTGAAAGGAGTTTATTGTCACTTACTCTTTAAATACTATATGAGGGCATAATATTGAAAAATACTAAATGGGCTCTTAAGAAGTCCCACATGACCTGTTTCTATGCCAATATGGTAACAGATGATCTTTTTTTTTACAATTGTTGCTAAGCATTATCCTGCTTGTTGTTAAGGAACATGGACTAAAATATAATGTGTCTTTGAACACTGAAAATTGAATTCAGAATGTCAGGAATTGCAGATGCTAAATGCAGGACTATAGAAAACAGGACAAGAATAATTCATTATGGATTTAAATCTCAGTGGGTTCAGTGCCACGTAAAATTACCTGCCTTCTAACAGTGGAATAGGTATAAGTTAAAAACAAATAAAATGTTACAGAGGATGAGGCTTCTGGGCCAACATACCACAATTACCAGCCCAGAGGAAGTGAGCCAAATGGCCACAAGAAGCAATGCCCACCCACCCTTTGAAATGAGAAGACACATAAACAAGTCTCAAAACCAGACTTCCAGATCACCTAGAGCAACCCCAAAGGGAAATGAAATGGAAAATTCCGATAGTCAACCACCTGGACTCCCTGAACTGGCAACAAAAGAGGATCTGGAAAAAATAAAATCATAAATAATTTCTCACTTAACAGTAAAGATTGTGCCCATACTGCAAGACATGATTAAAAAATCTAGAGAGGACACAGATAAAAAATAGAGGAGCTGAGGAACACGATGGGATCCCAATATAGGAAACAAACAGAATCCACAAAACAGATGCAAACAGATTTCCAGGAGATTAAAAATTCCATTGAAAGTCTACACAGCAGAATGAGCCAATGTGAGGACAGAATTTCATATACAGAAGAAAAGATTGCAATTAGTGAACAGCAAAAGAAAAATTGCTTTAAAATTTTAAGGGACCATGAAAAATCAATCCAGCAGCTGCTAGACCATGCAAAGAAGAATAACATAAGACTGATTGAAGTCAATGAAGAAACAGGAGAGTGCAGATGACATAAAAATACTGTTCACGGAAGTGATGGCAGAAAACTTCCCAAGCAGGAGAAAAGAACTTGACATACAGATAAGTGAGGCATATAGGACTCCACCTAGCCTTGATAAAAATATATATAGATATATACAGAGGCATATGTGTTAAGATTCCAGCAACCCAACAGAAGAACAAAATTCTACGAGCAGTTAGAGAAAAGAAACAAATCAAATACAAAGGAAAGCCCATCAGAATCACAGCAGACTTCTCAACCCAAACCCTCAAGGCTAGAAGAGCTTGAGTGATGTATTCCAAGCCCTAAAGGAAAACAGCTTCCAACCCAGATTGATGTATCCTGCAAAACAATCTTTCAAACTTGATGGAGAAATGAGACACTTTCATGACAAAGAATACCTTAGAAACTTCATGAATAGCTAACCAGCACTCCACAAAATTTTGGACAGTATCATAGGAAAAGACAATGAGGATCACAACCCCAGGAAGGCCCAGAAGAATGAATTCATGAGGAATGACAAGAAATTAAAGGCAAAGGAGGAGAATCCAACAAAAAGAGAAAGTCATGACAATGATTACTCAAGATGTATCAGTTACTACCATCGATTTAATGAGCTCAACTCACCAATCAAAAGAAATAGACTGGCAGAATGGGTCAAGAAGCAAGATCCAACAATATTCTACATATAAGAAACACACTTAATTCAAAAAGAAACTAATAGACTGAAAGTTAAAGAGTGGAAAACAATACTCCATGTGACAGGAACCCCCTGTCCCAAAAGCAGGAGTAGCAATCCACTTTGCAGATCAAGTGGATTTCAAACCAATACTGATTCAGAGAGACAAAGAAGGATATTAGATCCTTGTGAAGGGAACAATCCAAGAGGAAGAGATGACAATCATTAATATATATGCACCAAACACTAGTGCACACAAATATATAATACAAATAACAACAGACGTGAAAAATTAAATAACCACTAATACAATAGTATTGGGGACCTCAATACCCCACTGTCACAAATAAACAGATAAACTAGACAAAAAACAAGCAATGAAATACTGGAACACAAACTCTTGAACAAATGAACTTAACAGATGTTTACAGAGTGTTCCACCCCACAAAATCAGAATAAACATTATTTTCAGCTGCACAAGTGCTGTTCTCCAAAATAGACCACATACTCACTCGTAGAACATATTTAAGTAAGTGCAAAGGAATTGAAGTTATCCCCTGTATATTATCAGACCAGAGTGTATTGAAATTGGGTATTAATAGCAAAACTACTCAGCCATAAAAAACAAGAAACTAGAGTCATTTATAGCTAAATGGATGCATATTGAGGCCATACACTTAAGTGAAAAAAATAGGACACACATGTGTAAATACCAAATGGTATCTCTAGTGTGAGAAACTGAAAGTGTAAATAAGGATGAAAATGATTAAAATGAATAATTGATAATTTGAAATAGGAAAGTGTCTTAAGGTGGAGGGGTGGCGGGAGGGGAAGGGGAAAAGGAAGAAAGGAAAGGAAAAATTATGTGAAAGAAAAAAAATGCAAACAAAGTCTATGTAAATAAGGAAGGGTGGTGGGAGTGAAGGGTGCACAGGTAATGGGGAAAAAATAAGAACTAAGATACATTATGTTCAGGTACAAACACCCATTGATAAATGTAAATGTATTCTATACCTAAAACATACCAATTAATATATAAATTTTAAAAAATAGCAAAAGAAACTGCAAAAGTTTCATAAACACGTGGAAAATGAACAACAGATTTCTGAATAACCATTGGGTCACAGAGGAAATTAAGGAAGAGATCAGGCAGTTCCTACAATTAAGTGACAATGACAACACAACATATCAAAATCTATGGGACACAATGAAAGCAGTCTTACAAGAGAAATTCGTAGCAGTGAATACTCATATTAGGAACACAGAGTGAGCCCAATTAAATAACCTTATGCTGAACCTCAAGCTTCTAGAAAAAGAAGAGCAGGACAAACCCAAAGCTCATACAAGGGAGGAAATTATAAAGATCAGAGCAGAAATCAATGCAATGGAGACTAAGAGAATGATAGAAAAAAATTAATGAAGCCAAGAGTTGGTTCTTCAAAAGAATAAACAAAATTGACTAACCCTTAGCCAACCTTATCAGAAAAAGGAAAAAAAGGGCTTAAACAATTCAATTAGGAATGAAAAGGATGAAATTACAACAGACACAGCAGAAATCCAAAGGATGATCAATACCTACTTCAAGAACCTATACGACAATAAGATGGAAAACACAGAAGAAATGGACAGATTCCTAGATGCATATGAACTACCAGAGCTGAACAAGGAAGACCTAAATTTCTAAATGACTCAATATCAATCAATGAAATTGAAAACATAATTAAAAACTTACCAACTAAGAAAAGGCCATGTCCTGATGGCTTCACTGCTGAATTCTACAATATATTTAGAGAAGAACTGCAGCCACTAAAAACCTTCAATGAAATTGAAAGGGAAGAAATACTCCCAAATTCATTCCTAGAAGCAAGCATCACCTTTATCCTCAAAGCAGAAAAAGACGAAACTGAAAAAAGAGAACTATAGGCCAATCTCACTAATGAACATAGATGCAAAAATCCTTAATAAGATACTGGCAAACAGAATGCAGAAGATCATCGAGATCATACACCCTGACCAAGTTGGATTCATCCCAGGGATACAGGGATGGTTCATCATATGCAAGTCAATCAATGTAATATACTATATCAATAGAACCAAGGACAATAACCATATGATCATCTCAACAGATGCAGAAAAACATTTGAAAAAATCCAACATGCATTTATTATAAAAATCCTACAAAAAATGGAATGGATGGTCTCTCGCTCAATCTGATAAAAGCCATCTATGAAAAACCAACAGGCAATATTATATTAAACAGTAAAAAACTGAAATCCTTCACGCTATAATCAGGAACAAGACAAGGATGTCCACTATCACCACTCATGTTCAATATAGTTCTGGAAACATTAGCTACAGCAATTAGGAAAGAAAAAGAAATAAAAGAATAAAGATAGGAAATGAAGACTTAAATAATCAATATTTTCAAAGGACATGATACTCTATATAGAATACCCCAAGAACTACAGCAAATGTCTTCTAGACTTAATTACCAAATTCAGTAAATTAGCTGGATACAAGGTCAACACACAAAAATCAATAGCTGTTCTGTACATGAACCACTGATTCCCTGAGAGAGAAACAATTCCTTTCAAAACAGCATCTAAAAAACTGAAATACCTAGGAATCAACCTAACAAAAGAAATCAAAGACCTCTTCTCTGAAAACAATACCCATCTGAAAAGAGAGATTGAAGATGATATCAGAAAATGGAAAGACAGCCCCTGCTCCTGGGTAGGAAGGATCAAAATAGTGAAAATGGCCCTACTTTGAAAACTGCTATATAGACTCAATGCAATCGAAATTGAAATCCCATTAGCATACTTCAGAGACCTTGAGAAAATGATCCAAAAATTCATTTGGAACAAGAAGAGACCCAGACTAGCAAAAGCAATTCCAGAGACATGGCAGGGGGTATTAGAACCCCCCAACTTGGAACTATACTACAAAGCTACTGTGATATAAACAGCATGGTACTGGCAAAGAAACAGACCTGAGAACCAGTGGAACAGATTAGAAGATGCAGAAACAACTCCACACATACTCAGTGACTTCATCTTTCATAAAGGAGCCAAACGCTCTCACTGGAGGAAAGATAGCCTGTTTAATAAATGGTGATGGAATAATTGTCTTTTAACTTGCCAAAGAATAAAATTAGATCTATATCTCTCACCATGCACAAAACTGAAATGGAAGACCTGAGGAACATGATGGAATCCCAACATAGGAAACAAATGGAATCCAAAAAACAGATACAAACAGATTTCCAAGAGATTAAAAACTCCATCGAAAATCTGCACAGCAGAATGAACCTATGTGAGGATAGAATTTCAGATATAGAAGATAAGATTGCAATTAGTGACCAGGAAAAGAAAAATTGCTTTAAAATTGTAAGGGAACTCGAGAAATCAATCCAGCAGCTGCTACACTATGCCAAGAAGAAAAATATAAGATTGATTGGAGTCAATGAAGAAAGAGGAGAGAGTGCAGATGACATAAAAAAACTGTTCACAGAAGTGATGGCAGAAAACTTCTCAAGCAGGGGAAAAGAACTTGACATAAAGATAAGTGAGGCATATAGGACTCCAGCTAGCCTTAATCAAAAAAAATCTGCACACAGGCATATAATAGTTAGGATTCCAGAAATACAACAGAAGAACAAAATTCTACAAGCCGTGAGAGAAAAGAAACAAATCACATACAAAGGAAAGCCCATCAGAATCACAGCAGACTTCTCAACACAAACCATCAAGGCAAGAAGAGCTTGCAGTGATGTATTTCAAGCCCTAAAGGAAAACAGCCTCCAACCCAGATTGATGTACCCTGCAAAACTATCTTTCAAAATTGATGGAGAAATAAGATACTTTCACGATAAAGAGCACCTCAGGAACTACATGAATACCAAACCGGCAGTCCAAAAAATTTTAGACAATACCCTAGGAAAAGACAATGAGGATCACAACCCCAGGAAGCCCAGAAGAATGAATCCATTGGGTGTGACAAATTAAATGCAAAGGGGGAGAATCCAACAAAAAGAAAAAGTCATGACAAGGCTTTTAAAATTTTTAACTTCATCTCCCTAATTTGTGTATAATTCAATCTTGTAATTGTACTGATTAGTATTTTTCTGATTCTAGAGTTGCATACCTTTCCTTGTGCTGTACTGGCTATTTATCATCTTCTTATGTCTACATTTTAATTGGGTTGTCTATTAATGAGCTGTAAGTGTTCTTTATATATTCTGGTCATAGGTTATATGCATTGTAAATATGGTCTGTTTAAGGACTACTTTTCATTTTAGTGATGTCATTTAAAGTTCTAAATTTTGATGGAATCTCATTTATCAATTTTTTTCTTTTATGCATCATGATTTTTGTATCCTAGGTAGTGTTTGCCTACCCTGAATTCATAAATATTTTCCCTTAAAATTTCTTCTTAAAGTTTTATACATTTAGGCTTTCATATTTAGGTTCATAGATCCCTTCAAGTTATTTTCATGTATGGAAAAAAAGGGTTGAGGTTAATTTTTTATATATGGATACCAGGTGTTCTAGTGCCATTTGCTGAAAACACTGTCTCTTCTTCGGCTCTTGAATTGAGTTTATATTCTATAAAATGCTAATGTTAAATAATCTTTCAAAACTCAGTGGACCATATATGTGTGGTTCTATTTCTAGATTCTCTGTTTTATTCCAATGATTTATGTCTTTCCTTACAGCAACACTGCCTTGATTACTGTAGCTTTAGAAGAAGTCTTGAAATTAGGTACTAAATATCTTCCAACACTGTTTTTTTTTTAACTTTTCTAGGTCCTTTGTACTCCTACATAACTTTTAAATTTCAATATCCAATTCTTCATTTATAGCAAGTATACACACACCTGAGTTTTTATATATACCTTGTGTTTTCTAATCCTGCTAAATTCAAGTACAAGTTCTAGGGGCTCCTAGAGATTTCTTAGTATTTTCTCTGTAGGTGATCATTTCATCTACATATAAAGATTTTGCTTCTGCCATGCCAATCCTATCCTAGTTGTGTCATTTTATTGCCAGATTATTTTGATGGGGACTAGGTTTCAAAGTTTAATGGACAGATTAAGAGTAAGTCTATCTGCCCTTGTTCCCCACCTTCAGGAGAAAGCATTGTATTTTCTCCATTCATATAAGGCATTCTCACTGGAAGCATGGCGTGCATGTCTTTAATCTGTTGAGAAGGTTCTGTTCTACTTCTAGTCTCCTGATAGCTTTTACCATGAACAGCTGTAGAATTTAGTCCAATACTTTTTCTCCAACTAGTGACAGGATCATATGGCTTTTTCCTTTCCTCTGTTAAAATGATGTCTTTTGGGGGTGGATCTTCCAATGCTGAACCAACACTACCATCCCTATAATAAAACCACTTTCTTCATCCTGCCAGATCTGACTTCTAATAGTTTGCTTTTTTAAGCAAATTTCTATCTATGTTCATACTTTTTTCTGCTATTATCTTTATCCAGTTTTAGAATTACCACAATGTTGAGTTCCTAAAATGAGGGGAGGAGTGTTCTTTCTTTTTTCAGCTTTAATTTTTTTATATAAAAAATTTTTTTATCTGTTAAAATTTATATGAGCCTGCTGTTGTCATATAGGTAGGTTTTCAAGCTAGGAATATAATTTCTTTAATAGGTGCTATTCAAATTTTATATTTCCTCCAGAGTCAGTTTCATTAATTTGTCTTCCAAGTTACTTCTTAGAAGTTGTCAAATTTATTTCAAAAAAGATTTTTGTAATATGCTTTCTATATCTTTATAAATTCTGTAAAATCTGTGGCAATGTCTCCTAGATCTTAATATTGTAATTTAAAAAATGTATAACTGGCCTTGTGTAACAGGAAGAAAAGGTCTAAAAGAGGAGGGGAATTGGGAGGGGTAGGGGAAGGGAAAAAAGGGAATGGAAAGAATATGAGAAGAGGAAAAGAATGGAAACAAGGTCTTTGCAAATAGTGAAGGGTGGAGGGGATGAAGGGAGGCAAGGTAAGGGGAAAAAAAAAGAACCAAGAGACTCATGTAATGGTACAAGATCCCAATGATGAATGTAACTGTATTTTATACCTAAAATGTACCAATAAAGTTAATGGGGGAAAAACATATGAAAAAATTGTCAACATCACTGGTTATTAGAGAGATGCAAGTGAAAACAATGCTGAGATTCCACCTCACCCCAGAAAGAATGGCTGCTGTCTTGAAATCAACCAATAACAAATGCTTCCAGGTCTGTGGGGAAAGAGGAGCAGTGCTCCACTGCTGGTGGGAGTGCAGACTGGTGCAACCAATATGGAAATCAGTATGGAGATACCTCAAAGAACTAGGACTGGAAGTCCCATTTGACCCAGCTATTCCCCTGCTGGGTATCTTCCCAAAGAATTAAAAGAATCATACTGCAGTGATATATGTGCACCAATGTTCATAGCAGCACAGTTTGTAATAGCTAAATCTTGGAAACAGCCCAAATGCCCATCAACTGGAAACTGGATAAAGAAAATGTGGGTTTTTTAATAAAATGGATTACTACTCAGCCATAAAAAATGAGAAATTAGAGACATTTTTAGCTAATGGATGCACATTGGGGTGATACTCTTAAGTGAAATAGGACACACATGTGTAAATACCAGATAGCTTCTCTAGTGTGAGAATGTGCAAGTGTAAATAAGGACTAAAAGGTATAATAGATAATGTGAAATAGGAAGAAAAGGTGCAAACAGGATGGGGAAGTGGGAGGGGTTGGGGAAAGGAAAGAAGGGAATGGAATTAATATGAGAAAAAGAAAAAATGGAAACAATGTCTTTGTAAATAGGGAGGGACGGAGTGCTTGAAGGGAGGGCAGGGGAAGGGGGAAAAATAAGAACCAAGACAGGTTATGTAAAAGTGCATATTTCCAATTATTAATGTCATTATATTGTATACCTAAAATATACAAATAAAATAAAATTTAAAAAAATAAATAAAATGTGACTTCAAAATAATTTTGATCTGAGGAGGTATTTTAACGATCTTTAAAATATATCTTGCAGGACTTTACATGGAATTTTGTCTATGTGGAGTGCAGGGGGCCAAATTAAAAGATATTTACTTGGTTATTTTTATAATCATGATATGTAATCAGGTTAAAAAGTGGCTTACTCAAAGTCTAAGAAGATGGATATCATTTAATCAATTTTAATAGTAAAACATCAGTGTTTACTCCTAAATTTTTCTAATATATAGGTAACCTTTAATGTATGATTAGAAATTCTGAGAAGTGACACAATAGAGATCAAGTGCTATATATATATATATGAATAAGGAAATTGAGTAATTTTGATGTACAGTGAGACATGAGAGTATATAGTCTTCTTTGTTTTATAGATTCATATACTCTGGTCCAGTGGTATTAGGCTGCTAACTTACTTTTCAAAGTCCACATTTTAAATAACTATCATAAATTTATGTATCTCTATCTATCATCTATCTATCTCCATCCATCCATTTAACCAGTGTATTTTGAAATATCTTCTATGTGCCAGGGACTAAATTAGGCACTGAATTTAAAAAATGAATAAAAACCCTCAAGGATCTCATGGCCTAGTAATGGAAACAAATATATAAGAGGTCATTTTTCTCTGATAGATTACAATTATAGGGATATGTAGAGAGATGTATGGGAGCACAGGTGAAGGATGCATTGCTAAATTTGAGGTGGGATGTGGCCTCAGATAAAGGCTTCTGAAGTATTTTACATAGGGTGGGTACAGAAGAACAAGTTAAAGGAAACCAAGAGGAAATGTGTCAGGGAAACTAACATTCCAGGCAAAGTGAAGACACAGAGATAGAATGCAGGTCAGCTATGTTGGACTACTAGTATCTGATAAATTGTCAGTTTGATTAAGGGAAGATGAGGTTAGCAAGCTTGGCAGTGATAATAATGCAGAACCTCATACATAATGTTTTACATATTGGGCTTCCTCCCATATGATTTATCAATAAATTGATCCCTTTATACTTTATGTGAAATATGTGAGAAATATTTTCCATAATTTCTATAGCATTTCAATATACATAATTTAATCACAATATTTGTAATAAAGCTAGTATATGTTATGTTTTTCTAGTACCAAAAGCAGTCTACTAAAAATAAGATGGTAAAAAAGCATGAAAACACACAATTTTCAGCATATATTGCTCCAATCAGAGCTTCTTTTTGGTTTAGGATATTACTGAATAAAAAATACATGTCAGTATTAGAGTAAGATGCAGGCATTTGATGATAGCCATTTTGACAGGAGTAAGATGGAATCTCAGAATTGTTTTGATTTGAATTTCCCTAATGGCTAAAGATGCTGACCATTGTTTCATGTACTTATTTGCCATTTGTACTTTTTAAATTTTTTTAGCAATTTAAAAATAGACCTTACTTTAACCAATGTTTCTTATAACCAGATACTTGTCAGGATTTACCTGTGGAGCCTTGAAAAATATTTAAATACAGGCCTCACTTTTGGAGAAGGTTACAATGGTGGATCAGGGCCCAAGTGTTTTACTTTATTCATTTATTTTTAATGGTGAAAAGGACTGAGCCCAGAGCCTTGTGTGTGCTGGGCAAGCACTCTACTATGAGCTACACCTCCAGTCCAGGACCCAAGGATTTCCCAACAATCCTTAGGTAACTCTGCTGTTTCCTTCCAGTTGATTCACTGATTTTATGTTGACTGGAACACATTGGGTTCTTTTGGCAATTGTTTAGGAGTGTGGGGATCTTTTCTTGTACATTAATTAGCAGTAGCACAGAGCTTGGTCTCTGGCTTTTTTGGAGTTTCTCTTAGATTTTTCTTCCCTTGAGGACTTTCTTTGTTTCTTCTTCTGTCTCATTTTTGGCTTCTTCCCTGGACCTGCACTGGGTGTCTCGGGAGCTGGAAGGGGTTTTCTTTTCTTGCCCTTAGGTGTGTTGGGACCAGTACTCATTTTTGGAGAATTCCTCCCTGTGACATGTTTTTGCACCTAAACATTTTCTTTTACTGCAGTCTCGCTTATTGGTACCAGTTGTGGAATTTCATTGTCAGATTCATTTTTCACTTTAACTTGGGTTAATACTTTGCCAGTCTTTTTCTTCTAGGACCCTCGGCTCTTCACAGAAGCACCTTTGTTTGTAGGTGCCACAACACCTTTAGTTAGGGCTGACACAGCCTCCTTAGCCTTTTTATATAACTTTTTTTCTCCCTCTTTAACTTCTGGTTTTCATGATATTTTTCCTCTCTTTTTTTTCCTCTTAGCCTCTTTTTCCCTCAGTTCACTGATGGAGGTTTTGTTGGTTTCATTCACATAAGAGATAAATGAGGAAAAGATGGGAAGGGAAACCATTTTCCCAGTTTTCACAAACAGGAGTTTCACACTTGTCCATTTCTCTGGCATTTTTTTTTGAAAGACTTTGCCACAGCAACACTGTTTTCAGTGATGTGTTCAGTCTGCATTCCAGTGTGACCAATCCATATAGCACTGCAAGAACCACTTTTGGATATGTTTAAGACAGTCCCAGCTGGAGAGTTGTTGATCTCTTTTGATACATTCTTGACCTGAAGGTGTACAGGTACTGGAAATTTCTTCCTTTGATAGAAATGTTTTCCTGTGTGAGAGGGCAAATGCTGCCTAATTCTTTCATTAGTAAGGAAGACGTTAAAACTATTCAGGAGGCGGAGCTTGGCTTCATAGGCTTTATATTTTCTTTTTAAAGTTTGGAAAGGGATAATCCGAGAGATTGTTTTAATTCCATGCTTGTTCAAAAGGTTTTTATAGAAGTGTTCTGTCTGTTCGGTTGACTGGAGTATATCCTTGGTAAATAAACAGATTTCTGACAAATCTGATCGAATATTATGAGGCAAGGACAATCTGACTTTCAGTTCTAGGTAGTGGCTGAATCCGGTGGAGAACGAGTCCTCCATTTCACTCCCACCTCGTGCAAATTAGCATGGCAAACAAGGGAAATGGTTTCCTGCCATTTGTACTTCTTTAAAGAAGTGTCTGTTGATTTCATTTGCCAATTTTTTGATTGGGTCATTGGTTTTTACAAAAAACAACAAATGCTGGCACAGATGTGGGAAAAAAAGATCTCTTTTATATTGTTGATGGTTACTTAAACTAGTACAATGATTACGGAAAGCAGTATGAAGATTACTCAAAAAAAAAAAAAACTAAACATAGAACTTCCATTTAACACAGTTATACCTTTCCTGGTTATATTCTTAAAAAAGTTAAAGACATCATACTATAGTGACACATGTATGCTGATATACATAGCAGCACAACTCACAGTAGCTAAGCTCTGGAAACAAGTAAGATGCCCATCAATAAATGAGTTGATAAAAAAGTATAAATACTTGATGAGATATTATTTAGCCATAAAGAAGAATGAAACAATATCGTTTGAAGGAGAAGGGACGGAGCCTCACACCATAATGTCAAGGAAAATATGTCAGACACAAAGTAAAATATTGGGTGGTTTCTGTTACATGATAAACTAATATATATATATATATATATATATATATGTTAAAAGTAAAATAAAGGAGAGATAGCAGAAAATAAGGAGGCAGACATTTTGGAAATGGCAAAGGAGATCAGGAGAAGGGAAAAGGGGACAGGGTGGGAGGAAAGGAGATTGAAAATGATCAAGATATATACGCATCAATTCCCCAAAATGAAAGTAAATATTATGTAGCACATACATATACTAATAAAAATAAATGAAAAGTAAGTTTGAAGATATCCAGGAATACATGATTCACAATGTCTCTTACTACTCTTACAAAAATAATGTGCACAGTTTAAGTCTGAACAATCTATGATAGAGATATCTATTATGGAAAAATAAATACAGGTAAATAATTATTATCTTAATAATAAATTATATCTCAGTTGTATTCATCATATATTATTTATTTTCCCCAAATAATTTTATACCTGCATTAATCATAAAAATCCTATTTTAATCAATGAGTCGTGAGATATGGATATGGGCATGATTTGAAGCCTTTTACAGATTAGAGTGTAGGAAAAAACTGTTAACTGAGGTAATTATAATGTCCAAGTAAGTTCATAGAACCCTATAAGACTCTGATATATTTGAGAGATAAAGACCTAATAGGGAATCGGTCAAGAAAGGCCTATACAATGCTTAGCTATAACATTAAAATCTAGTATTGAAGTTTGAGATCTAGAACATTATTCTTAATAAGCTAAAATGTATTCATCCACTCTGGAAGAAATACTTACTGAAGGCCTACTTTGTCACTTTGAGTTAGATACTTGAGACTATAAAGATGGAAATGCATAGTATAGTAGAAAGGACTGGGTATTAGGAAATTTACAAACCCCAGTTCATTCTTGGCCTTGCCCTTTACTACTTTTGAGATCTTAGAGTAGCTCATTAATTTCCCAAAAGCCAAATTTCTTTGTCTGCCTAATAGGCTAAGTGGCACATATTGCATATGATTTTACTATTATCAAATATAAAACACCACAGAAATATTCAATGCACAATAATTAGTATTATATTTAATTAAAGTTATTATTATTTCTCATTAGAAAAGTAATGTTCAATGTAGAAAACTTAGAAACTACATAAATTGTGGGAAAATGTCAGACATATTCCATAACTCAGCAAAGACTAACATTAAATATTTCAGGGTAAAGCCGGACATGTTGTTTTACACCTGTAATCCCTGCACTCTGGGAGGTTGAGGCCAGAGTTTCACAAATTCAAGCTCAACCTGTGCAGTTTACCAACTTAATTAGACCATATCTCAAAATAAACACACACACACACACACACACATTCACACAAAATAGCAGTGAATGTGGCTCAGTGTGAAGGTCCTGGGATCAATCTCCAGTACTGGAAAAAATTGTGTTGTTTTAAATGGACTTCTTTTATTTTGCAGGGTTTTGTTCAACTAAGGCTATAATAAAAACATTTTGCATGTTGTACATTTTACAATTCTACATACTATTCAAATGGCCATAAATTACTTATATAAGAAGGTCATGTCAACAGTTACAATTATATAAAAATATATATTTCAATTTAAATAATTTTTACATTTTAGTTGCTGATTTTTTTCTGATATTACAAGGAACAAATATTTCATATACAATTTTTTCAGTTTACTATAGATACCTAAATATACAAGTCTCTGAGCTTAAAGGTATTGTAGGGACTGTTGGGATCCTTAGGTAGGGTTAAATTAGGGAACCAGACCCTGTTAAGACATTTTAAAAGAGGAGAACACCACATCTCACTAAGCAACCCAGCCTGTGGTTTTGAGACCTGCCTCTGTGTATTTACACTGAGCTAACATTATGCGGTTTTGACACCTCCTTCTGTGTAGCTACTCTGTACCACATAAGCTCCTCTTTAAGTAGGTTACTTGTCCCCTCAAAATTCCTCTATTTGCCCACCAAATCTAGCCCCCTGAATAAGTTCAATGATCAGTCAAGTAGTGATCCTCAGAGTGAGTGGAGATAAGGCCCCTACTCCATAAAACAGGGCTGCTAGGGACAGAGATTTAGCTCAGTGGCACCCTGCCTGCCTCACAAGTGCAAGGTCCTGAGTTGGATCCCTGGTACCACAAAAACAAAAAAAACAGGACTGCTGCCTCATTTTTGTGAGTGACCCAGCTTTGGGTGCCCCTACTCCTCCAAAGTGGCCTTATACTGCTTCTTCTTGCAGTACTTATAATATAGATTTTGCTTTGCACTGGTCTTCTCTGATTCCTCTTCCTCTTTCTATATCAGAGAGAGCAACAAATCCAGGTAGGGTGAGTCTGGGAAACCTCAGACCCTGGACTCACTAGGCATAACAGTATTTTCAACTTTTGTTTCTTAATACTAAATTTCTTACCAATTAAGCTCCCATTATGGTATTACTTGTTATACCATATCCTTAACATGTATTTAATATGAACCTTCACAAATTTATAATTAATATTATGACATCTAGGTTTTTAGTTTAAAAATCTGAATTCGTAAACAGCTTCAGTGAATTCAATTATCAGTACTATTTTAGAATAAGAACTGAATATTAACAAGTGAATTTGAAAAACATCTATAGGAAAGTAATAGGCTGAAGAAATCCAGGGGAATAACATTTTTATATATACATAGTTTGCCAAAAAATGTATATATACTTCAGAAAAAGAAAAATTTGTATAAATGTTTTAATACTAAGTTTACTGAGACATTATGAGACTAAAATGAGTTACCACTGATCTCTACATTTACAAGAGGTGCTCAATGTGGTGGCCAATAGCTTCCAAACATTTAGTACTATGGCAAACTGCTATTTGGATAATGTTGGTCATTGAAATTGTTGCACATGTATTTTCAATTTCTTTTCTAAGAGCCATCAGTGTAGTGGGTTTTCTAAATTATAAGACACCTTCTAAGGTCCCCCATACATGGGCAACACAATCTGTTGAAAAGATATCATACTATTTTTATTTTCCTGAAATATGTATACATTTTTGGTGGATACCACACACACACACACACACAGACACACACACAGACACACACACACACACACACACACACACACACACATAGAGAGATAACAAACCCAAGGAAGAGGTTTTTATCATAAAAGAAAAAATCACAAAAGAAAATCAAAAAATATTTATGCACATTAAAAACATGAAATGTGATCAAAATACATGGTGAATGTTTAAGTAAAATAATTTATTATATCAAAACACCCATTGCCATTAATTCCTTTCAAAATATTCTCCCTCCCTTCAAACACTTCCCATCATTCTTGCCAATTTCTGAAACAGTTCTGAAAAACCTTTTGTGTGTGTCTTTACAAATTTGACTAAAAAAATTCAGTGAATGCTGCTGCTACATGCCATCCAAGGGAAATGTAGATGCATAAAAGTATTATGGTGTGTCCTTATCCACATTATTCATCTGATTAGAGACCATATGACTTCTGGAACTTCTTCTTTTTTTTTTTTTTTGGTACTGGGGATTGAACTCAGGTCCTTGCACTTGCAAGGCAGGGGGCAGAACCACTGAGCTAAATCCCCAGCCCAACTTCTGGCACTTCTATAAAGTCAGGTTGACCATAGAAGGCAATCTTTTTGAATCTATTCAGAAAATAAAACTAAAGACACAAAATAGGACTTTCAGAACAGCTTGAAAAAGTGATTTGAATAATGGGATATGTGAGTTAAAAGTAAGGATGAGTATTTTTAGAGGAATTACTGGCAATGTAATTTTTCCTGTAATATTTTTTAATTTAAACATCCTCCATATGTTTAATAACACCTTATATATCTATAAGTACCTTTTGCTTGTTAGGGTGACCAAAATCACACAAAAAAACCAGCACATACATTTTCACACGTACATGCATGCAGACACACACACAAACATAAAAAATAAATACTGGTGAAGATATTGAGACATTGGAACCATTATATTTTGCTAGTCTGGACTGTGGAGTCACTATGAAAAATAGCAAGTCATTCCCTCAATAAATTAAGCAAAGAATTTCCATATCACCTAGTAATTCACTTCTGAGTATGTTCCTGAAAGGCCTGAACAAAGGATCTGAAATAGTTATTTATATATCTATTTTAATAGATTATTCAAAATAACCAAAAAGTGAAAGCAGTCTGAGTCCATTAATAATTAAATTTATTAATAAAATTTGGCACACTTGTATACAAACAATGAAATCATATTCAGACTAGGAAGTCTGACATGCTACAATGTGTATGAACTTTGAGGCAATTACACTAAATGAAATAATCCTTGGGCTGCAGATTTAGCTCAGTGGTTTCGCCACCTGCTGCTCAAGTGCAAGGACCCGAGTTCGCTCCCTGGTACCAAAAAAAAAAAAAGAAATAATCCTGTTACAAAAACACGATTTTTTATGATTCAACAATATGAGGTGCCTAGAATAGTCAAATTCATTAAAACAGAAAGTAGAATGATGGGCACTAGGAGCTGTGGGATGGAGGTAGAAGGCAAGGAGTTCTACTTTTTTTTCTTGTTTGGTCGGTTTGTTTTTTTTGAGATAGGGTCTTGCTAAGTAGTTCAAGCTGGGCTTAAATTCACTATGTAGCCTGGGCTGGCCTTGAACTCCTGGGGATCCTCCTGCCTCAGCCTCTCAAATAGTGGGATTACAGTTGTGTGTTACCACACCTGGTGGACAGAGAGTTTTTTGGATCAATATACCCTGAGTTTTACAAGATGAAAAGTGTTCTAAGGTTAAGTTCACAACAGTGTGACTGTACTTAACACTATTTAACTGTCCAATTAAAATGGTTAAGATGGTAAATTTGATGTTATGTGTAGTTTGCCATAATCTGTAACAAAAATGTATATCTGTATTTTAAAGATAAAAAATTAAAATACAACTATCTGGGAAAATATGTGTATGAAATAATGCAAATAATAAAATAAATTTCCCTTATGTGTTTAGAGTACAAATTTACAATATAAAATCAGAAAGGATATTAATAGTTATCACAGAGGAAGAAACACAAACTTTAATTAATGTATGAATGAAACCAGCACTTTTTCTAATACCCATAGAACAGAAAATTAAGAAAACATTAAGATGCAAATTGGAAAAATTGAAAGTTATAATGATCAATTCAGGCAATATAGAGAGCAATGAAGGAATTTCACTATTGTGAGCATAGTAAATTTGTAAAAAACATCTGGAAAAAATTTGACCAAACTCTAACAAAAGACTTCAAATATATGTAGGATCTGAAATGACAATTCCATTACTTGTATCATATAATTAGGGAAAAAAGCCTATATTCTGATAAGGGTTTATTTATAAATATACTCATGGCAATATTGTTTATAACACAAGAAATTGATAATAACATAGATGTCCACTAAAAAGAAACAGATATATCTATGCGTCATTTCCATATTATAAGGTATCATAGAAAACACTCATAATGCCATGTTAAAAATAGTATAAATATCCAACTAGAAGGAAATGGACAAGCATGTTATTGGATATTTTTAAGGTATTAACTGTACATGCAAAAGCATGGATGAATATAACAGATATTCTGTGGAGTAAAAACTTCAGACACAGAAGATTACATATAGAATAACTAAATTTTGTGACGTTCATTAATGGCATAAATTAACCTATGGTGAAAACAAAATCTCAATAGTGTTTTTTATTGGGGATGATTGATAAGGAGAGTCATGTTGGAACTTTCTGAGGTGACGGAAATATTCTATATCATAATGGAATGTTCATGATACTAGTGTATGCCCTTGTCAAAATGTATTGAAATTTATTCTTAAAATCTGTGCACATCATTCTATGTAAATTATATTTCAATACCTAAAAAACTACAAAATATTCTTTTATATTTTCTTAAAGATGCAAAAAAAGCCAAGCTTATAATGCTAAGTGAAAAAGGACTTGTACAAAAGTGTGTATAGCACAGAAAGATTCAGTGTGTTTGTGTTTATAAATATTAGAGAAAATCTACTAATATTTTGTGAGCAGCAGTTATCAGTGGGACTGAGTACTTTTGTCTACACTTTTTTATGTTTAAATTTTTCTAAAAGGAGCATGAAATCTAATTTAATAAAATGGCTAAATATATATATTTGTTGGATATGAACTTTGGATTGTTTTATGGTAAGCTGATAGGTCAGTGACTATCAACCACACACTTCACTGGTCTCTTAGATCTCTGGATTCCTGAGATAAATGAAAATGAAACAGCACTTAGTGCACATTACTACTGCAACCTAAATTAAATATCTGTATGCATAAAATTTTGTTTTTCCTCATTGGTACCAGCCCCAGAAAACTGGATTTAGGCCCCTCAGGTGATCACTTTATCCTTTGCTTCAAATAACATTTTAAAACCTCACACTCCCATCTAGATTGTGTGCTGTGGATTAATGTTAGCTCCTCCTGCCCTTTCTATTGGAGCACTCTTGGCTTAAATATGTTCATTTGTAAATAACTGTTTAATTATTATAATTTTTTATTAGCAAAGTCCTGCCGATATACCCAGAGCTCTAAGCAAAAACACATTTGCTTTGACTAAAGGCTTACTACAGAACAAAAGACAATTCACTGAGTACAAAAGAGCATGCCTGGAACAATCAAAGATTTCTCCATGTTGCTTCAAATATTACACAATATATTGTGCCAAGTGGTATTGCAATGGGGTGGGATTGCTGTGATCAATATGCTTTCCAGTTGATTTTTTTTCTTAGAACTCTACAGTGATTTTGTGATTGCTCCTAAAACTAAAACTAGAACTCAAATTTGAAAATGACTTTTAAATGTGACAATTATTGATGCAGGAGTAATTTGATCTTAATGCTATTTCTCAGCTTGGGAATATTTTGTCTATAAGGACCCTCTAAAGCCTACTTTGTAAACTTCAGAGACTGTACCTTCTTTATTTTTAGATCACCAGTGCACACAAACAGTGATAGAAATTCAGTAAGTACATACTAATTTGTATAAAGACTGATAAGAACATTCTGATTCTATAATTAGCATAGATTTTCTTATTGGATGTTTCTTATTTTTTCACATCCACAATTAAAATAACCTCAGACTTATTTCATATGTATATTTTTTGTATAAACACAATGAAAGCATAATTTAAGGTTGAAGCTCATTTTATTTACTTCTTAATGCTGTGTGTTCTACTCACTTTTACACTTTCTAACTCTTGCTACTTAAGAACGAATTCAGTCAGGTGTCAGGTGACTCCTAGGTAACTTTACAGCCCCCCCAAACTCTGACAGTCTTGCTTTGCTTCAGCCATTTTCTACCTTCTTAACACGAAATTTACCTATTCTCCAACTGTTTTGCTCAGAATCTTGTTAGAAAAAGAATGTTAAGACAAGAAATAAATCTATGAAAAAAGATATAAATCTGTTTTGACATAAGTAATAATAAAGTGTTACATTATCTATCCTTCATAATGCAGATGGTGTTAGACTCATCTACAAATTTCAAGTTTCATGTTGGTCCAGTAGAGAGGATATGTTGGTCTAGTGTACCCACAATGGCACCATGTGGATAACTTGTAATTCTTTGCTACTTTGACACCATTTGTCACCTGATTTCTTTTTTATAGTAGAAACCAGTATTTTCAGGCCTATCATTGCTTGTGGCTCAGCCTCTGTTTACTTCACTGATTTTGAGAAGATTTGTTTTCAAAATCAGTTGCTTGTGATTGCAGCATATGAGTAGGTCTCTTTGTTACTATTTTTCAATGGCCCACGGTTTTGTTTTGTTTTTTGCCTTAGAATGGGATTTTTTCTTAGATTTTCCTTTTTAAGAACCACAATATAACCTGCCTTTTGCAGTCTAAATTATTTACATACACTTTCATAGTTAAGCTAACTGAGAGAACTGATATACCAATTGGCAAGGTAATATAATGTATCCTTGGTTACCTTATGGAATACCATTTTATGCGTGGAACATATTTATCTTTGACATTTCTTCAACAGGTAACAAAGGAATATAAAACCTTGATTTTCAAACAAGATACAGAAATAATTTTTCCTTTTGAAAATATCTTTTTAGTCCTAAAAGCCTAAAGAAATTATGGTGAAAGTAATAACTGTAGAAAAACGTGAGGTTAGAAAGTTATGTTTATCTCTATTATTAACTAATTATATTAAAAGTATCTTGTTTCTAAAATTTTGGCAGAAATTAATATACCCTTTCTATAAGGGCCCATTATCATGAAAGTCATGTCTTTAAATCATTTAATTATTAATTCCTTAACTACATTATCATGCTTCAAAGCCAGGATTATATATAGTTCATGACAGAAATTGTATCCTTACATGTTATTTGATGTTGTTTCTATTTTAACTATATTGGCTATAAACATTACATAATTTATCTTATAATAATATTTATATTCTTCAAGGTTTTTGGTCTACTATTATTGTTTAATTAAATAATTATGGCAGTATCATGTTACAAAATTGGTTATCAGTTTAGACTAGTACATATTTAAAAGATAGCAAAATCCTAAAGAACTTAAATAAATTTAGAAATCTAATTTAAAACAAATGAACGTTTTTATACAGAGGGCATTTATATGAATATATATTAGCATAAGCCTTAAGAATTTCTCTATCATTTAAAGTTTGTGATACAATGATATATATAATATTTCCATTCATAATTCTTAGGAGATAAGTATATATTTCAAGATGAAGTGTTGAATAAACTAACAGTGTCCTATTTACAGTTTCTCCTCTGGAACTGATTCTTTATTTCAATGGAAGGCTTCCTATCCTTAATGAAGAGTGGTGAGGTGGGCACTGTGCATCTCAACATTGTAATAGGGGTTTTTGTGGCTAAGATTGTCACTACTCTCCAATATATATCTTCCTCTTTATCAAGAGTAAAAAAACCTCAATTTTTACCAGGGCACATTGACACTTAGAATGAAACATTTTGTTTCTAGAATGTCTTCCAGTTATATGTGCCCAAGTGACTAACATCTGGCCATCTAGATAGGGGCATAAATTTTATGTAAGTATTTTGGAAAGTCTTCTTAAACAAGAGGAAGAAGTCTCTTATACTTCCCTTTCTTATTCTTAAATGTAGATGTAATTTAGGGCAGATGAAAATCCTTACACCATTCCACAGGAGGAGACAGCCACTGTAGCTCAGATAGACCTTGTTTACTTATCTTAGTTACAAAATGAATTCATATTATAGTTTTTTTGTCATCAAGAGCACTAGTGTGTTTTCTTCCATTTAGTCATTACATTTAATAAATAAATAATGGCAAATAAATTGTTATCTTCAAGTCAACAAACTCAAAATAAAGTATTTGTGCCAGGCATGGTGGCACATGCCTGTAATTCCAGCACTTGGGAGGCTGAGGCAGGAGGATTGCTGTGAGTTTGAGGCCAGTTTGGGTTATATAGTAAGTTCAAGGCCATCCTGGATTAATAGCGAGACCCTGTTTCAAAAATAAATAAATAAATAAATAAATAGTAGATAAATAATAAAATATTTGAGACTCAAGTTGCCAGAAGTAGTACTTCTTTCACATTCTCTGGGGCATCACTTAGAGTGCATGCATCATATTATTGCATAATGTTCACAGACATATTATTAAAAACTCTCTTTGGCAAAAACTGAAGTTTGCTAGGCTAGTGCCCGATATCTATGTGCAAACTGGCTACTTGGGGCACCTTGCCATCACTTTTTCTGACCTTTTCTCTTCACGTCAAATGTTTCTTTCCTTAGTTCTATTCCTACAAGTCCCTGTTAGCTAATCCAATTAACTTAAGCAAGCTGAGTTTTTAATGCCTAATAATGGCTTAATGTCCTACCTTTCACAGATAATATTCACCTTTTATGTTCTATGTTTTAACATAAATGAGTAAGAATATCGCAATTTTAGTAAGACCATTGAAGAAGATAGTCATACAATATTATAGCTAAAATAAATATTAGAAATCATCCTATGAAAATCCCCTGTACATAATGTATCTTAATTATCTTTTTCCCATTCCCCTCCCTTTCCTTCAATCCTTCTTCCCCTCCCCATTTACAAAATATTGTTTCTGTTGTTTTCCTTCCTTTTTAATTTTTTTGTCCCTATTCTCTTTTTTCCCTTCCCCTGCCCTCTCCCTTGTACCCTTTTGATTTGAACATTTTCTTCCTGCTTCCCAAACAGGTACAAATTTCGTATGATGAATGTAGTTATTATATATGTCAAAAATGTACCAATAAAATTAATATTAAAAAAGAAAGAAAATTCCCTGTTACAAAGCTGAGAAAACAATGGCCAGAGATTTTTTTAAAAAGCCACTTGCCTGTGGTCTAGGTGCTTCTTAGTGGCAAAATGAAAACTAGATGCCAGATCCACTAATTTTCAGTTCAGAACTCTTTCCACCCCACCACATAGGAGACAGAAAGCCTCCTGGCAATTATCAAATCACCATATCAAAGGGCTGTAACTCTAAAACCCTGATCATTATAACAATTCTTAGGATATTTTATAGTTATTTCTATTATGTAATCCTAGAAAAAATCTACAATGATTCAAAAATGTTTTAATGCAATTCACATTTACTAAATATCAAATCTCATGTTCCCTTAATAGTATTAAAATTTAAAAATAAGTATCCCATCTAAAAGAGAATCAAATTGATTTTAATTTTAGAGTATACTTTTTGTAAGAACACATGGCCTCTTGTCCCAGACAATGGCAGGCATTCTAAAGAGTTTAAGGTTTATTGTGTAGTCTTCTGTTGTAAAATATGTAGTTACATTGAGGGCTTAATTTTATGTATGAAGAAACTAGGAACAATATCTGACTTTTTTGTGTTTTCAATGTTTACAGACTTTTAATGGAACATGTGATTGTCTTTTTGTTTGTTTTACTTTTTTAATCTCATAGCTCCAAAAATGAACTTTCACATTTTTAGAAATCATGTTATATGGTTAATATACTTTTTTCCCTTTTGTATACACTGCATTTTGTCTTTGATCTTCCCCAAGAATATCCTTGCTTGGTCATAAAAGGATGTAGTAAATTGCTCAATGGAATCAACCCCATTTCAGTACAAGCCTTTTGCCTTTTTTATGAATAGAAATGACTATATGTGACTAGCAAAGATAATTTCAGCCACAAAGCATGATGTTATTTACCTAAGTAAGCATGAATAATAGCAGATGTACTAGTATATTTTTAAACTTAACTCCTAACTTTATGATTTCCATGTGACTCAGGCCACATATCTTATTTATAAAACATATTGCAACCAATACAGACACTACTGAGTATCCTTTCTTTCCACAGAAACTATTGATTAGGAACATACTTTAATTTTTAAAGTAGAAAATCCTAAGACAGCAAATCTTGGAAAATAAATCTCATTTTATTTTTGTCTAAAGACTTTTAGAGACAATATTGAAATAAAATGCTGAGTTCACATGGTGTTATGGTTTAAATCCATAATGTTCCCTAAAACTCTCATGCACTCAGATGTGGACTTTCTGGAAAGTGATTGAATGAATCATGGGGGTGGTATACTCAAAATTGAATTAGGCCACTGAGGAATCTATAGCTGAATGTACTTTTAGAAGGTGGGACCTAGTTGGGAGAGGCAGTTCATTGGTGGGGGGACAGAGGGATAATCTTTTAGGGTACATCTCTCCCCAAGATTTTTCTTTCCTCACTCTGCCTCAGGAAACACTTAGTGTGAGCACCTTTCCTCCATCCAGGCTCTTCTAACATGCTGTTTCTGTCTTGTAGCAGTGAGCCAAAATAAACCTCTCCTCTTTTAAGTTGTGGGTGGCTGGTATTTTGTCTAACAACAAGGAAGTGACTAATACATATGGTATTTACTATGCCTTGATTATTTACTACCATGTAATAATTACATCCATATTTAACAGAATAAAATGACAGACCTTTTATTATTAATATCTCAAAGTTTTATATGTCAAGGGTTTAGGTGAGGTTTAGTTATTATTTTTTGCTTATAGTGTCATTGAGTCTTTAATGATATACATGTGGTGACTTGTTTGCTTTGAAAGGTTAATTATGGCTTTGATTACAAGACTGGCATATTTTGTGTGGGTAGCTGGACTTACCTTGGCTCTTTTCTCTCAATGAAGTGTCAAAGCCTCCCCTACATTGCATTCAGACTTCTTATATGATGGCTCAGATCTCTAAGAGTATGTATTTCAAGTAATAGAAATAGAAGATATGTTTTTTAAAATGTGAGGAAGGAGACCGACACTGTCAGATCTGTCATTATTCTACTAATCATACAATCACATAGCCGAGGAGACTCAAGGAGAAGAAAGGGAATAGACAAAAGTTCACAAGTCTCAAAGGATTTGAGGTGATCTTTAATCTGTTAGAGTTACCAATTAATATTTATGATAACAATGTTCTCACAAACTAAGCTACTTTTATGCCAGATTTCATTTTTTAAATGTATATTTTTACATTTAACTATGGACAGAAATGACTACAAGTGTAAGTAATGTGGCAATGTACTCATATGTCACTTTAAGGATCTCATTTACTTTTACTTTCATTCCCAGTGAAGTTACTATTATTATTCCCTAGACATGTATGTGAAATAACTTTTTAATTACTAGGGTCCTTTTTCCCCCTCCAATATCTTGACATATACCAGAAAATTTTTCTTTTTTGCTTTAATTTTCGTATAGGTTTCTAAGTGTCAAAACCAGGGCATTGTACATTCTAAACAACCTCTCTACCAATGAGTTATGCCTGCACCATAAACTTTTCTTTTAATGAAAGTTACTGAAATATTTTTTCATGTCCTTTCTATCTTTAATCATACAGATGCCATGGAACTTTAGGCATTGATATGTTGATTTCTTTTTTTCTGCATATTTAATTCATCCTATGAATGACAGGAGTTTTCCTATTGGCATATTTATGAAGTGAAAACAGTTAAACTTTTGAAAATGAAAGACTCAAAGAACACTGAATTGAAATCTTAATATATGCTAATGATAGAGAAAATTTAAACTATAGGTTAGTTATTAAGGTAGCTAAAGCAAAATAAGTAATGCATTCCTTTGAGATTTACTGTTCCCATAACTCTTGTTTTTTAAGGTGATGCCTAACTGACCCATTGACCTGTAACCTAACTGTAGATAACATTTAACCTGGAGAAAAGCAAAGTAGAAATGTTTGGGTAGTTTACAATGTATGTATTTTAAGTGCCATCTGTTCGTTATATGTCTGTGACTATAACCATTAACAGGAACTAGTTGTAAAAGGGAAATAGAAATTTTACTAAGACCACCAGGAATGAGGTAATGGCTAAAAGAAGATATAAAAGGAAATGTTAAAACAAAGGACAGTGCAGACTCTGACCAGAGCAGTTTCAGGTGGTCCTGAGTACTAGCAAGTAAACTTTTATTATTTTATCCAAATTCTGTGTCTCCATGTATTTCTTTCTGCGATTCTGGAACATTTGGTTCCCTGATCGGGAATTGGGAAAGAAGTGGCCCTTTTGGGCATCAGCCTGAATTCTACAGGAGGGAGTGTCTCTCCACTTCATCGAGCGGAATGGCATGCCCCTGGGACTAATATCCTAGGCTCCCCAACAGGACACAGAGACCCACTCACCAGTTGTAGATTGCCTGAACCTGAACACAGAAGATGACAGAAGGAGGGCTGCTGCTGTTGGTGTCTTGTCTGTCTCTTTATTTTGCTGGGTGAGAAACCATGGGAAACCCCCAGTCATTAACTTTTGGTTTCATTTTTATTTTATTTGGTGTTCTGTAACTTTGGGCAAGTACAGTGCAGGGTCCTGATCACCCCTTGTGCTTTGCCATTTGGGAAGGTAGCTCCTTCTATTGGTTCTGAATACAGTTAGGGGGCCACTGGGAGGGAATGTAATAACTTCTGAATGAATGGATGAGGGAAAGAGTCTTTCATTAAGAGAGTGAGAGTAATAAGCCCCAAAACTTTATAGGCAGTCTTGTCTGTGCACCAAGACAAAGAGAGGGGGCTCGTATGCTTTAAAAGCCCTCCCTGCATCATGGAGCTTGTGTGTGGTCAGTCCTGTGGTTCTGTGGTCGCGTTTAACAAAAAGCACAATGGTGGGCTTAAGCAACACTACACCTTGGCCTGAATGGACCTTAAAGTGAACGAGAGGCCCGTAGCTGGGCATGCATGCGAGTGATTGATTCCCCCCTTTGTTTATCTTGTGTCACTGTACAAGGGTGGGAATAATTGTCTGTGATCAAGGGAAACACAAATACCAAACCAACTGTATTGGATTGTATCATTCAGAATTTTGATAAAGGATTTGTGGGAGATTATGGGGTAAATTTTTTTTTACTTCTTTTATTGGTACATTTTAGGTATACAACACAATTACATTTCTCATTGGGAATTGTACCTTTACATAATGCATCTTGTTTCTTATTTTTTCCCTATTCCTAGCCCTCCCTTCACCACCTCAAACCTTCCATATTTACAAAGACTTTATTTCCATTTTTTCCATTTCTCATCATTTTTCCTTTCCCTTATTTCCTTTCCCCTGCACCTCCCACTACCCCTACCCCATTGGACCTTTTCTTCATATTTTGCATTATCAGCTATTCATTTTAATCATTGGTACATTTTAGGTATACAATATAATGACATTCATCATTGGAAATTTGCACCTTTACATAATTTCTATTGGCTCTTATTTTTCACCCTTGCCCAGCCCTCTCTTCAACCCCTCCATTCGTCCCTATGTACAAAGATTTTGTTCCTATTTTTCCATTTTCTCATATTAATCCCACTCCTTTCTATCTTTTCCCCTACCCCTCACAGATCCTTTCTCTTTGCCCCTTTTCTTCCTATTTCACATTACCTATTAAAGGATTTAGTCCTTATTTATACTTTCAGTTTCTAACACCAGAAAAACTCTTTGGTATTTATACCTGTGTGTCCTATTTATTTCACTTAAGTGTATTGCCTCAATGTGCATCCACTTAGCTATAAATGTCTCTAATTTCTCATTTTTTATGGCTGAGTAGTAATCCATTTTATAAAAGAAAAACATATTTTCTATATCCAGTCTCCAGTTGATGGGCATTTGGGATGTTTTAGCTATCACAAGATTTAGCTATCACAAACTGTGCTGCTATGAACATGGGCACAAATATATCACTACAGTAGAATTCTTTTAATACTTTGGGGAAGATCCCCAGCAGTGGAATAGTGGGGTAAAATGGGACTTCCAGTCCTAGTTCTTTGAGGTATCTCCATACTGATTTCCACAGTGGTTGCACCAGTCTACACTTCCACCAGCAGTGGAGCAGGGTTCCTCTTTCCCCACACCCCTGCCAGCATTTGTTACTGGTTGATTTCATGACAGCAGCCATTCTTTCTGGGGTGAGGTGGAATCTCAGCATTGTTTTCATTTGCATCTCTTGAATGACCAGTGATGTTGAACATTTTTTTATGTATTTATTTGCTATTTCTACTTCTTTGTCTGAGAAATATCTGTTCATTTCAGATGCCCATATTCGAATTGGGTCTTTAAATTTGGGAGGTCTGATCTTTCTAAGTTCTTTATAGATTCTAGATAGTAGACCTTTGTCTGAGGAAGAGCAGGTGAAGATTTTTTCCCACACTGTGGGTTGTCTCTTCACACTGCTGGTGGTTTCTCTTGCTGTGCAGAAGCCTTTTAATAAGAAGAGATCCCACTTGTTGATTGTTTATACTAATTCACGGGCAACTGAGATTTTGTTCATAAAATCTTTTCCTACACCAATGTCTTCAAGAGTTCTACCTAACCGCTGTTCCAACTGGTTCAGAGTTTCTATTTTAATATTTAGATCTTTAATCCATTTAGATTTTAATTTAGTGCATGGTGCAAGATATAAGTCTAGTTTTAATCTTTGGCAAGTTGAAGCCCAATTTTTCCAGCACCATTTATTAAAGAGGCTATCTTTCCTCCAGGGAGGGTGTTTGGCTCCTTTGTCGAAGATGAGATGGCTGAGTGTGTCTGGAGTTGTTTCTGCATCTTATAATCTGTTCCACTGGTCCTCAGGTCTGTTTCTTTGCCAGTACCATGCTGTTTTTATCACAGTAGCTTTGTAGTAGAGTTGCAGGTTGGGGATTGTGATACCCCCTGCCATGTCTCTGTTACCTAGAATTGCTTTTGCTATTCTGGGTCTCTTCTTGTTCCAAGGGAATTTTTGGATTGTTTTCTCGAGGTCTATGAAGTATGCTGCTGGGATCTCAATTGGAATTGCATTAAATCTATATAGCAGTTTTGGAAGTATGGCCATTTTCACTCTATTAATCCTTCCTACCCAGGAGCAGGGGATATCTGTCCTTTTTCTGATATCATCTTCAGTCTCTCTTTTCAGAGTGCCATAGTTTTCAGAGAAGAGGTCTTTGATTTCTTTTGTTAGGTTGATTCCTAGGTATTTCAGTTTTTTTGGATGTTATTGTGAAAGGAATTATTTGCCCTATTTCTCTCTCAGTGAGTCTGTCATTCGTGTAGAGGAAAGGTATTGATTTTTGTGTGTTGACCTTGTAACCAGCTACTTGATTGAATTTGGTTATTAAGTCTAGAAGACTTTTAGTGGAGTTCTTGGGGTCTTCTATATAGAGTTATCATGTCAACTGCAAATAATGACAATTTGACTTCTTCATTTCCTATCTTTATTCCTTTTATTTCTTTCTCTTGTCTAATTGCCATGGCTAATGTTTCCAGAACTATATTGAACAAGAGTGGTGATAGTGGGCATCCTTGTCTTGTTCCTGATTTTATTGTGAAGGATTTCATTTTTTGACCATTTAGTATGATATTGGCTGTTGGTTTTTTTATAGATGGACTTTATCAGTTTGAGGTAGAGACCATCTATTCCAATTTTTTGTAGGGATTTATCATAAATGCATCTTGGATTTTGTCAAATACTTTTTCTGTGTCTATGGAGATAATCATATGGTTTTTGCCCTTGACTCTATTGATATAGTGTATTACATTGATTGATTTGTGTATATTGAAACATCCCTGCATCCCTGGGATGAATCTCACTTGGTCAGTGTGTATGATCTTCTTGATGATCTTCTGCATTCTGTTTGCCATTATCTTATTAAGGATTTTTGCAACTATGTTCATTAATGAGATTAGACTATAGTTCTCCTTTTCGGTTAGGCCTTTCTTTGCTTTGGGGATCAAGGTGATGCTTGCTTCCAGGAATGAATTTGGGAGTATTGCTTCACTTTCAATTTCATTGAAGTGTTTAAACAGTAGTGGCATCAGTTCCTCTCTAAATGTTTTGTAGAATTCAGCAGTGAAGCACATCAGGGCCCGGGCTTTACTTAGTTGATAAGTTTTTAATTAAGTTTTCAATTTCATTGGTTGATAATGGGTTGTTCAGAATTTTTAGGTCTTCTTTGTTTAACTTTGGTAATTCATATGTATCTAGGAATCTGTCCATTCCTTCTGTGTTGTCCATCTTATTGGCGTATAGGTTCTGGAAGTAGGTATTGATGATCCTCTGGATTTCTGCTGGGTCTGTTGTAATTTCACCCTCTTCATTCCTAATTGCGTGGACTTGGGCCTTTTCTTTCCTTTTCCTGACAAGGTTTGCTAAGGGTTTTTCAATTATGTTGAATCTTTTGAAGAACCAACTCTTGGCTTCATTGATTTTTTTGTATTGTTCTCTTAGTCTCCTTTGAAATGATTTCTCCTCTGATCTTTATAATTTCCTCCCTTGTATGAGCTCTGGAGTTGTCCTGCTCTTCTTTTTCTAGAAGCTTGTGGTTCAGCATCAGGTTGTTTAATTGGGCTTGTTCTGTTTTCCTAATATGTGTATTCACTGCTATGAATTTTCCTCATAAGATTGCTTTCATTGTGTCCCATAGATTCCAATATGTTGTATTGTCATTGTCATTTAATTGAAGGAATTGTCTGATTTCTTCTTTAATTTCCTCTGTGACCCATTGGTTATTCAGAAGTGTGTTGTTCAATTTCCACTTGTTTATGAAACTTTTGCAGTTTCTTTTGCTATGGATCTCCAATTTCATTGCACTATGATCTGATAATATACAGGGGATAACTTCAATTCTTTTTCACTTACTTAAACATGTTCTATGTGTGAGTATGTGGTCTATTTTGGAGAATGACCCATGTGCAGCTGAGAAGATTGTGTATTTTGATTTTGTGGGGTGGAAGACTCTGCAAACATCTGTTAAGTTCATTTGTTCAAGAGTTCAATTGTGTTCTAGAATTTCATTACTTATTTTGTCTAGTTGATCTATCTATTTGTGACAGTGGGGTGTTGAGGTCACCCACTACAATTGCATTAGTGTATGACTTTTCTTGTCTGTTAGTATTTGTTATATATAGTTGGGTGCACTAGTGTTTGGTGCATAGATATTTATGATTGTCATCTCTTCCTCTTGGATTCTTCCCTTTACAAGGATGTAGTGTCCTTCTTGATTTCTCTTAATCAGTGTTGGTTTGAAATCTACTTGATCTGCAAAGAGGATAGCTACTCCTCCTTTTGTTGGGTTCCCGTCCCATGGAGTATTGTTTTCCACCCTTTAACTTTCAGTCTATGAGATTCATTTTGAATGAAGTGTGTTTCTTGTATGCAGCATATTATTGGATTTTGCTTCTTGACCCATTCTGCCAGTCTATTTCTTTTGATTGCTTAACTGAGACCATTAACATTGATGGCTATCACTGAAACATATTTACTTATCATTGCCATGACTTTTTCTTTTTGTTGGGTTCTCTCCCTTTACCTTTAATTTCTTGTCCTGCCAGATGGGTTCATTCTGCTTTGCTTCCTGGGGTTGTGATCCTCAGTGTCTGTTCCTAGGATATTGTGTAAAATTCTTTGGCGTGCTGGTTTGGTATTCACGAAGTCCCTAAGGTGCTCTTTGTCATGAAAGTATCTTATTTCTCCACCTATTTTGCAAGATAGTTTTGCAGGGTACATCAATCTGGGTTGGAGGCTGTTTTCTTTTAGGGCTTGGAATATGTCACTCTAAGCTCTTCTTGCATTGGTGGTTTGTGTTGAGAAGTCTGCTGTGATTCTGATGGGCTTCCCTTTGTATGTGATTTGTTTCTTTTCTCTCACTGCTTGTAGAATTTTGTTCTTCTGCTGGACTTCTGGAATCCTAACTATTATATGCCTATGTGTAGATTTTTTTTGATCAAGGCTATTTGGAGTCCTATATGCCTCACTTATCTGTATGTCAAGTTCTTTTCCCCTGTTTGGGAAGTTTTCTGCCATTATTTCTGTGAAGAGTTTTTTTTATGTCATCTGCACTTTCTCCTGTTTCCTCATTGACTCCAATCAGTCTTATGTTATTCTTCTTTGCATCATCTAGCAGCTGCTAGATTGATTTCTCATGTTCCCTCATAATTTTGAAGCAATTTTTCTTTTCCTGGTCATTATTTGCAATCTTATTTTCTATATCTGAAATTCTGTCCTCACATTGGCTTATTCTGCTTTGTCAACTTTCAGTGGAGTTTTTCATCTCCTGCAAATCTATTTGCATCTGTTTAATGGATTCCATTTGTTTCCTATGTTGGGATTCCATCATGTTCCTGAACTCCTCTCTAGATTTATTAATCATGTCTTGCACTAGGGGCACAATTTCTCCTATTATCTGAGAAATTATTTCTATTTCATTTTTTTCAGATCCCCTTTTGTTGCCAGTTCAGTGGGTCTGGGTGGTTGAGTATCAGAGGGTTCCATCTCATTTCCCTTTGGGGTTGCTGTAGGTGATCTGGAAGTCTGGTTTTGAGACTTATTTATGTGTTTTCTCATTTTGACTGGGGGGGGGGTCTGTTGGCACCTGCACAGATTAAGTCCTCTGAGCTGGGAGAGGTGGGCCAGGGGCAGGGAGAAGCAGTAACAATGGTTGCCCAAAAGCCCTTTCCTCTGGGCTGGGAGCAGCAGGAGGGATGGTGGCCAGAAATCCCCTACCTCTGGACAAAGAGCAGTGGGATGGCAGCTCAGAAGCCCCTACCTCTGGGTTGGGAGTGGTGGGACTCAGTACCATGGTCTGGTGGTCCAGTGTCCTCTGTGTCAATTATGGGGTAAAATTGTGACCAAAATCTTAAAGAAATTTTGTGAATTGTCATGGCCACAATTGATATCTGAATGGCCATCAAGTGAACTATAGACCTAAAGAAAGTCAGATGGGTATGGAATAAAGTGACCAGACAGAGCTGAATGAATGAATTTCCATATATAGACACTTGGTTGGACCTATGTGGAAGGTCATCACCTAGGCTCCAGGTCTATGCCTTAGGAAACATCACCTTGCTTTGTATTAAAGAAAGAAGGAGAGGAACTAGATCAGGAAAATATGTTAGACTCTCTGCCTTTCTATAGAGGAAGGTCAACTGAGGTTAATGCTCCACCACCATTAGAGGCAGGGAATGTCCCATCTCAGCTCCCTGGGATAGCATCGTCACCCTGATAGCTCACAGAACTAGATCAGCAGAACTGGTAACATCCTTCCAGATGCCATTAAGAGAATACCCATTGGAAGGAGGCATTATTCATCTACACCAACCTTTTAGTTCCTCTGATTTGTTGAATTGGAAGAGAAGCACTCCTACTTTTAAAGAGGATCCATCTCAAATGTTACAATTATTTGATTCCATTTTTGCAACCCATCGTTGTAATTGGGAGGATCCTAAAGAACTTTGTAGAGCCTTTTTAACTGCTAAGGAAATGGAAAGGACTCTAGGAGAAATTAAAAAGATCAATGCCCCTAGAATGCTGGGTGATATGCAGAATCCATACACTTGGCATGAACAGCAATTCCCAGTCAATACGCTGCCTGATTGGGATCCCAATACCAAAGCATGCCAGGAAAACCTGAGAAATTATCAGACAGCCCTTTTAGCAGGAATGTGGGCTGCAAGTAAAAGACCTACTAATATGATTAAAGTGTCAGATAGCCAGCAGGAGCTGAATGAGAGTCCTGAAAAATTTTATGAGTGGCATTGCAAAGTCTACAAAATGTACACACCATTTGACCTGGCAGTTCCAGAAAACCATCAGCTCATTAATACAAATTTTGTAACCCAGTCAGGATGAGACATTAGAAGGAAAATCCAGAGGCAGGAGACTTGGGAAGGCAGGAATATAACACAATTGTTGCAATTAGCTAGGAAAGTATATGTGAATAGAGAAACAGTGAAAGAGAAAGAGAGAGCCAGAAAGGAAAATGAGCAGGACCAGAGGATACCTCATTATATAGCAGTAGCTATGGGAGCCAAGGGGAAAAAAACAAGAAAGACAATGAACAAAAGTAGAAGGAAGACAAAAGAAAGTTTTTCGGCACGAGGACTTAGAGTTTGACCAGTGAGCATATTGCAGAGAAAAATGACACTATAAAAAATGTCCCCCAAGCTCAAAGAAAAGAGAAAACAGGACCTGAAAGAGAGGAAAGAGGTTAGCATGCTAATGCTCATGATGGAGCACAGTGACTGAGACCGAGTGGGCTCAATGCAGTTAGGCCCCCACAAGCCCATGGTCAGTGTAAAAATAGGGGGCCAGAACATGTCCTTTATGGTAGATAGTGGCATAGACCATTCAGCAGTAACAGCTCCAGTTGCCCCTCTGAGCAGAAAGTGCATCCAAGTAATTGGTGCCACTGAAACTTCAGAAAAGCTCCAGTTCTGCTATGAGAGGAAATGTGAAATTGGAAGACATGAATTAAAGCATGAATTCTTCTATATGCCAGAGTGCCCTATTCCTTTATGAGGAAGAGATTTTTTCGTATTCTTGTATTGGCACATTTTAGGTATACAGTACATTTACATTTCTCATTAGGAACATGTACCTTTACATGATGTATCTTGGTTCTTATTTTTTCCCCATTCCCTGCACTCCCTTCACCCCTCTACCCTTCCCTATTTACAAATACTTTGTTTTCATTTTTTTCATTTCTCATGATTTTTCCTTTCCCTTCTTTCCTTTCCCCTACCCCCCCCCCCACTTTCTCTAACCCTTTGGACCTTTTTTCCTATTTCACATTATCAATTATTCATTTTAATCATTGGTACATTTTAGGTATACAATATAATAACATTCATCATTGGAAATTTGCACCTTTACATAATCTCTCTTGGTTCTTATTTTTCCCCCTTCCCCTACTCTCCCTTCAACCCCTCCATCCCTCCCGATTTGCAAAGACTTTGTTTCCATTTTTCCATTTTCTCATATTAATACCAATATCTTTTTTCTTTTCCCCTCCCCCTCCCACTTCCCCTTCCCCTTTGCCCCCTTTTTTCCTATTTCACATTATCTATTAAACCTTTTAGTCGTTATTTACACTTGCACTTTTTCACACTAGGGAAACTATTTGATATTTCCACATGAGCATCCTATTTAGTTTACTTAAGAGTATCACCTCAATGTGCCTCGATTTAGCTATAAATGTCCCTAATTTCTCATTATTTATGGCTGAGTAGTACTCTATTTCTTAAAACAACCATATTTTCTTTATCCAGTCTCCAGTTGATGGGCATTTGAGCTGCTTCCAAGTTTTAGCTATTATAAATTGTGCTGCTATGAACATGGGAGCACATATATCACTGTGGTATGATTTTTTTAATTCTTTGGGGAAGATCCCCATCAGTGGAATAGCGGGGTCAAATGGGACTTCCAGCCCTTGTTCTTTGAGGTATCTCCATACTGATTTCCACAGTGGTTGCACCACTCTACACTCCCACCAGCAGTGGAGCAGGGTTCTTCTTTCCCCAAAGCCCTGGCACCATTTGTTATTGGTTGATTTCATGATAGCAGCCATTCATTCTGGGCTGAGGTGGAATCTCAGGGTTGTTTTTATTTGCATCTCTTGAATGACCAGTGATGTTGAATATTTTTTCATATTTTTCTTTTTTGATATTTCTACTTCTTTGTCTGAGAAATGTCTGTTCCTTTCAGATGCCCATTTTTGGATTGGGTCTTTAAATTTGGGAGGTCTGATCTTTTTAAGTTCTTTATAGATTTGAGATAGTAGGACTTTGTCTGAGGAAGAGGAGGTGAAGATTTTTTCCCACATTATAGGTTCTCTCTGCACACTGCTGGTGGTTTCTCTTGCTGTGCAGAAGCTTTCTAATAAGCAGAGATCCCACCTGTTGATTGTTTGTTCTAGTTCATGGGCAACTGAGGTTTTGTTATAAAATCTTTTCCTACACCAATCTCTTCAAGAGTTCTACTTTACCTCTGTTCCAGCCAGTTCAGCTTTTCTAATTTAATATTTAGATCCTAAATCCATTTCTATTTTAGTTTAATGCAAGGCAAGAGATACAGGTCTAGTTTTAATCTTTGGCAAGTTGAAGCCCAATTTTTCCAGCCCCATTTATTAAAGAGGCTATCTTTTCTCCAGTGAGGGTGTTTGGCTCCTTTATCGAAAATGAGATGGCTGAGTGTGTCTGGTGTTGTTTCTGCATCTTGTAATCTGTTCCACTGCTTCTCAGGTCTGTTTTGTTGCCAGTACCATGCTCTTTTTATAACAATAGCTTTGTAGTATAGTTGCAAGTTGGGGATTTTGGTACCCCCGTCATGTCTCTGTTACCTAGAATTGCTTTTGCTATTCTGAATCTCTTTTTGTTCCAAATGAAACTTTGGATTGTTTTCTCAAGATCCATGAAATATGCTGCTGGGATTTCAATTGAGATTGCATTGAATCTATATAGCAGTTTTGGAAGTATGGCTATTTTCACTACATTGATCCTTCCAGCCCAGGAGCAGGCGATGTCTGTTTTCTGATATCAACTTCAATCTCTCTTTTCAGAGTGCTATAGTTTTCTGAGAAGAGGTCTTGATTTATTTTATTAGGTTGATTTCTATGTATTTCAGTTTTTTGATGCTATTGTGAAAGGAATTATTTGCCCTGTTTCTCTCTCAGTGAGTCTGTTGTTTTTGTAGAGGAAAGCTATTGATTTTATTTATGTTGATCATGTATCCAGCTACATTACTGAATTTGGTTATTAAGTCCAGAAAACTTTTGGTGGAGTTTTTGGTGTCTTCTGCTTATAGTATCATGTCATCTGCAAATAATGACAAATTGACTTCTTCATTTCCTATCTTTATTCCTTTTATTTCTTTCTCTTGTCTAATTGCCATGGCTAATGTTTCCAAAACTATATTACACAGGGGTGGTGATAGTGGACATCCTTGTCTTTCTCCTGATTTTAGTGTTAAGGATTTCAGTTTTTGATCATTTAGTATGATACTGGCTGTTGGTTTTTCATAGATGATTTTTATTAGTTTGAGGTAGAGACCATTTATTCCAATTTTTTGTATGTTTTTATCATAAATGCTTGTTGGATTTTGTCAAATGCTTTTTTCTGCATCTATGGAGATAATCATATGGTTTTTGTCCTTGACTCTGTTGATATAGTGCATTATGTTGACTGATTTGCATATTTTGAAACATCCCTGCATCTCTGGGATGAATCCCACTTGATCAGGGTGTATGATCTTCTTGGTGATCTTCTGCATTCTATTTGCCAGTATCTTATTAAGGATTTTTGCATCTATATTCATTAGTGAGATTGGCCTGTAGTTCTCTTTTTCAGTTGGGTCTTTCTCTGCTTTGGGGATCAAGGTGATGCTTGCTTCCAGGAATGAATTCAGGAGTATTGCTTCCCTTTCAATTTCGTTGAAGAGTTTAAGTAGTAGTGGCAGTAGTTCCTCTCTAAATGTCTTGTAGAATTCAGCAGTGAAGCCATCAGGACCTGGGCTTTTCTTTGTTGGTAAGTTTTTAATTATGTTTTCAATTTCATTGACTGATATTGAGTTGTTTAGAATTTTAGGTCTTCTTCGTTCAACTTTGGTAATTCATATGTATCTAGGAGTCTGCCCATTTCTTCTGTGCTTTCCATGTTATTGGCATATAGGTTCTGAAATAGGTATTGATGACTCTCTGGATTTCTCCTGGGTCTGTTGTAATTTCACCCTTTTCATTCCCAATTGTAATGACTTGGGTCTTTTCTTTCCTTTTTCTGATAAGTTTGGCTTAGAGTTTGTCAATTTTGTTTATTCCTTTGAATAACCAACTCTTGTCTTCATTAATTTTTTGTATCATTCTCTTATTCTCTATTGAATTGATTTCTGCTCTGACCTTTATAATTTCCTCCCTTGTATGAGCTTTGGGTATGTCCTGCTGTTCTTTTTCTAGAAGTTTGAAGTTCAGCATCAGGTTGCTTAAATGGGCTCACTCTGTTTTCCTAATATGTGTATTCACTACTATGAATTTCCCTCATAAGACTGCTTTCATTGTGTCTCATAGATTCTGATACATTCTGTTGTCATTGTCATTTAATTGGAGGAACTTTCTGATTTCTTCTTTAATTTCCTCTGTGACCCATTGGTTATTCAGAAGTTTGTTGTTCAATTTCAGTATGTTTATGAAACTTTTGCAGTTTCTTTTGCTATGGATCTCCAATTTCATCACAGAATGGTGTGATAATATTCAGGGAATAACTTCAATTCCTTTGCCTTTACTTAAACATGTTCTATGAGTGAGTATGTGTTCTATTTTGGAGAATGATCCATGTGCAGCTGAGAAGAATGTGTATTCTGATTTTGTGGGGTGGAACACTCAGTAAACATCTGTTAAATTCATTTGTCCATGAGTCCAATTGAGTTCTAGTATTTCATTACTTATTTTTGTCTAGTTCATCTATTTGTGACAGTGGGGTATTGAGTTCCCCCACTACTATTATATTTGTGCATATGTGACTTTTCATGTCTGTTAGTATTTGTTTTATATAGTTGGGCACACCTGTTTTTGGTGCATAGATATTTATGATTGTCATCTCTTCCTGTTGGATTGTTCCCTTTACAAGGTTGTAGTGTCCTTTGTCTGTCTTTATCAGTGTTGGTTTGACATCTACTTGATCTGCAAAGAGGATAGCTTCTCCTCCCTTTTTTCAGGTTCCTGTCACATGGAGTATTGTTTTTCACCCTTTAACTTTCAGTCTCTTTGATTTATTTTGAATTAAGTGTGTTTCTTGTATGTAGCATATTGTTGGATTTTGCTTCTTGACCCATTCTGCCAGTCTGTTTCTTTTGATAGGTGAATTGAGACCATTAACATTGATGGCTATAACTAATACATAATGAGTTATCATTGTCATGACTTTTTCTTTTTATTGAATTCTCCCCCTTTACATTTAATTTCTTGTCATGCTAGATGGGTTCATTCTGCTGTGCTTCCTGGGTTTGTGATCCTCATTGTCTGTTTCTAGGATATTGTCTAAAAATTTTTCTAGTGCTGGTTTGGTATTCATGAAGTTTCAAAGGTGCTCTTTGTCATGAAAGTATCTTATTTCTCCATCAATTTTCAAAGATAATTTTGCAGGGTACATCAATCTGGGTTGCATGCTGTTTTCCTTTAGGGCTTGAAATACATCACTCCAAGCTCTTCTTGCCTTGAGGGTTTGCATTGGGAAGTCTGCTCTGATTCTGATGGGCTTTCCTTTGTATGTGATTTGTTTCTTTTCTCTGACTGCTTGTAGAAGTTTGTTTTTCTGTTGGGTTTCTGGAATCTTAACAATTATATTTTTATGTGTAAATTTTTTTTGATCAAGGCTATTTGGAGTCCTATATGCCTCACTTATCTGTATGTCAAGTTCTTTTCCCCTGCTTGGGAAGTTTTCTGCCATTACTTCTTTGAAGATTTTTTTATGTCATCTGTAGTCTCTCCTGTTTCTTTGCTGACTCCAATCAGACTTATGTTATTCTTCTTTTCACCATCTAGCAGCTGGTGGATTGATTTCTCATGATCCCTTACAATTTCAAAGCAAATTTTCTTTTCCTGGTCACTAATTGCAATCTTATCTTCTATATCTGAAATTCTGTTCTCACATTGCCTCATTCTTCTGTGTAGACTTTCAGTGGAGTTTTTGATCTCCTGGAAATCTGTTTGCATCTGTTTTATGGATCTCATTTGTTTCCTATGTTGGAATTCCATCATGTTCCTCAGATCCTCTCTTTTTTTATCTGTGTCCTCTTTAAATTTATTAATCATGTCTTGCATTATGAGCACAATGTCAGCTGTTATCTGATAAATTATTTCTGATTTCCTTTTTTCCAGATCCTCTTTTGTTGCCAGTTCAGGGAGTCCAGGTGGTTGAGTATCAGAGTGTTCCATTTCATTTCCCTTTGGGGTTGTTGTATGCTATATGAAAATTTGGTTTCAAGACTTGTTTACATGTCTTTTCATTTCAACGCAGGGTGGGGTGTTATTGGCTCCCATGTGGCTCACCTCCTCTGGTCTGGGATCATTGGAACAGTGGCACAGAAGTTCCTACCTCTGGGCTGTGAGCGGTGGAATGGCAGCCAGGAAGCACCTTCCTCTTGTCTGTTAGAGGTGGAATGGTGGGCCAGAAGCACCTTCCTCTGGTCTGGGAGTGGTGGAATGGTGGCCTGGAAGCCCCTACCTCTTAGCTAGGAGAGGTTGAATGGCATCCCGGAAGCCCCTACCTCTGGGCTGTGAGCAGTGGAATGGACATTTGTTATCTAAATTGGGAGCTACAATAACTTTCACCCAATATGGAAATGCATCCTTGCATTTAGTCTCAGGAAAAGGTCTCATCATGATGGTAACAACTAAGAGAGGATGAATAGCAGTGTTACAATGTGGATGATGTTTGCCAGGCTCCTCAAAAATTAAGAGGTACATTTCCTGTAATATGGGCAGAAGAGTCCCCCCCAGGCTTAACTAAGAATCATCCACCCATAGTTATAGAATTAAAAGACAATTCATCCCCCATTGCTATAAAACAGTACCTGATGTCCAGGCAAGCCTGAATTGGAATTAAACCACATATCATGAGATTAAAGGAATTTGGACTTATTAGAGAATGTAAGTCACTGTGGAATATCCCTTTGCTGCCTATTCAAAAACCCAATAGGGACTATAGACTAGTGCAAGATCTATAGGCTCTAAATGACAGAGCAGTGACACTGCACCCAGTGGTCCCTAACCCTTATACTTTTCTGGGTCTAATACACCCAGAGGCAGCATTGTTTACTTTTTGGACATAAAAGATGCCTTCTTTTGCCTTCTCATCACTCCCCTTAGTCAACCCATCTATGAATTTGAATGGGAGGAGCCAGATGATGGGAAAATACTCAGTTTACTTGGACCAGATTGCCACAGAGATTTAAAAACTCACCCATGCTTTTTGGGGAAGCCCTAGCTAAGGACTTGCTTGCCTTCCCCACAGAATGATATATCTGTTTCCTACTGCGGTATGTAGATGATTTACTATTTATGCAGCCCAACCCAAGAGAGGTGCTGGAAAGGCACCAAAAAGTTGTTGCTGCACTTACAAAAAACTGGATATAAGGTATCATGGAAAAAAGCCCAGATTTGTGTACAGCATGTTAAATATTTAGGATTTCAAATAACACAGGGCATGCATTGCCTAGGAAATGAAAAAAATAGGTTATTAGTGCCATCCCTGAACCCCAAACAAAGAATCAGCTGAGAGAATTTCTTGGAGTGGCAGGCATCTGTAGAATTTGGATTCTGGGTTTTCCAAAAATCTCTAAACCCCTGTATGAAGCCCTAAAGGGACAGGAGGAGAATCATCTGCATTGGACTGTAGAACAGAAGGAAACTTTTAAGAAATTAAAATTGACTTTGGCACCTGCCCCAACCCTAGGCATACCAGATGTAAAGCAGCCTTTTACTCTATATGTGACTGAGTAAAACCATGTGGCCCTTGGAGTGTTGACCCAAGAAGTAGACCCATGGAATCAACCGGTGGCATATTTTTCTAAAACTTTAGATCTATTAACAAAAGGATAGCCTCCTTGTCTTTGGGTCTTAGCATCTTCAGTTCTGTTGATCCAAGAAGCAGACAAGCTGACTTTAGGTCAGAAACTGACTGTGCAGGTTCCACATGTGGTCCTATAACTGCTAAACACAAGGGGGCATTGTTGGCTCTCAAATAATTGGGTTACTCAGTATCAAGCCCTTCTCTATGAGAAACCCTGTTTGTGGTTTATTCCTGTAAAAACTTTAAATCCTAAAAAAAAAAAAAAAAAAAAAAATTTAAATCCTGCTACCATTTTGCCCATGGAGACAGGCCCTCCCAATCATGACTGCTTGAGTGTCACCAATGAGCTCTTTTCTAGCCATTCTGACTTGCAAATGGCACCCTTGTCCAATTCTGACCTCGTTCTGTTCATGGATGGGAGCAGCTTTGTGGAAGATGGGGTTCGTCATGCTGGATATGCAGTAACCAAAAAGGATGCAGTGATCCTAGCTGGGGCCCTTTCCTTTTGGCCAGTTGGCACAATGGGCTGGGCTCTGGGCACTCATACAGGCACTCTGATGGGCAAAGGGTAAAAAGGTAAATATATATACAGACTCTCACTATGCAGTTGCTCCATGGCATGATTCATCAAGAGCAAGGTCTTCTCACAGCAGAAGGGAAGCAAATCAAAGATAGACAGGAAATTGTACAGCTGCTAGAGACAGTGTGGGAACCTAGCAAAGTTGCAGTAATACATTATTCAGGACATCAGAAGGGCAAAAACTTCATTGCACAAAGTAACAATAAAGCTGATGCTGAAAGCCAAGAGACAACACACTCAAAGCCCTGCTCTCACCACTCCGGAGGCTGGTGAGTCAACACATGGCTGAAGAATGGGAGCACTGGGAAAGGCAGCATGGACCCTTGTGGTATGCCAGATCACTACTACTCTGAGTTTCTTTGTTTTCAAACTGCAGGTGTTTAAGCCTAGTGATGAAAAGTTTGATGAAAAATATGTAACTTTTAAAATGGTAAAATGGGAACATGAGGGTTATCCTTTTATGAGGCTCTTTGATGCCTGCCCAAAGGAACATTATGTGGGACCTGGGGTAACTTCTGACTGTGGGGGCTATTCTAATGAGAAATTATATTTCAAAGAAAAAACACAAGTTGGGATCAACAGCTCCCTTGTTGGATGAGCCACTGGTAATTGTAATAATTGTAAACAAGGTCAATGTAATCCTATATCTATATATCTGTCAGCCCCATGGAATCCTATTTGGACACAAGGAGTAGTGTATCAGGTTTATATAGGGTATCAGTCCACCACTAGACATGGGCCCCAAAAGATAAAATGGTGGATATTGCAAATTAAAAAGATATGGGAAACTCTTCCCCCTGAAACAGAAAAAAACCCTGCTCTCTAAGAAATCCAAGCCATGCTAAAAGGGCATCCCTAAAATTACACAAGAATAGATATAATAAATTTAATTAATAGTACCCATACATTGCTCATGCAGGCAGATGAGAAGTTGGCATCAGACTGTTGGTTGTGTGCCCCTTTAAATTTGATGACTTATGAAGCTATAGATACCTATACCAATTTGACTCTCAATACCACTAGGACAGCTATGCATTCACTTTTGAAATATCCTTCCAGGGTTATTGGAAATGGAACATGTTTTCTTGGGGGACAAAGAATTAGTAAGATAAATAATGCTTGTCCAAATTTAGTCCTGTTAAAAAAATAATTATGTGGCATTGAATGGGACCTTTTCCATCTGTAAGGATTGAGTGTATAAGGTGATCTCAGGAAAAATCACCACAATATGTGCTCTGGGAATTCTAATCCCAAATTTATCTGTTTACACTCCAACAGCCATGAGGAGGATACCTTTACAAATCACCTCCCCAATGCAATTAACTTGGGCAAAGAGAGACCCAGTGGTGCTGCCCATCCTAGCTGGTCTTGCAATTGTGGGGAATGTCACTCTAGGAGCAACAGCCATTGGCCTAGGACAAAAACAGTATATTTCCTTAGAGCAAGAGATTAAAAAAAGATGTTGAGGAAATCCAAGATGCACTTCAGGCTTTAGAAACACAGTTAGATTCTTTAGCCAACGTTATGCTACAGAATAGGCATGCTCTCAATTTGCTAACAGCCCAGAAAGGAGGGACGTACTTATTCCGTGGTGAAGAATGTTGTTATTATGCTAATAAATCTGGTGCAGTACAAGAATCACTAGACAAACTGAAAGATCGTATCAAGGCTCTTGGTGAGGAATTTGGTATGGGAGAGACATCCTATGGGATTAATTTTACTTGCGCAGGATGGGAAACTTGGATAGGACCTCTTCTGAGTCCCTTTCTTGTTATAACATTAGTATTAATGTTTGGTCCTTGTGTTATTCAATGGATCTCAAGATTTACACAGCAGCATATTGCTGCTGCTTAACATTATCAAATGATGCTAATAAAAATGTAAATAAATTAGATAAAACATATTATGGATAGAAGAATCATCCCGAAGCAGACAAAGGGAGGAATGATAGAGAAAATTTAAACTATAGTTTAGTTATTATGGGAGCTAAAGTAAAATAAGTAATGCATTCCTTTAAGATTTACCTTTCCCTTCACTCTTGTTGTTAACAGTGATGGCTAACTGACCTTTTGACCTGTAACCTAGATGTAGATAACATTTAACCTGGAGAAAAACAAAGTAGAAATGTTTAGGTAGTTTACAATGTATATATTTTAAGTGCCATCTGTTTGTTATATGTCTGTGACTATAACCATTAACCAAACTAGTTGTAAAAGGGAAACAAATTTTACTGACTAAGACCACCAGGAACGAGGTAATGGCTTTAAAAAGATATAAAAGAAAATGTTAAAATAAAGGATGGCATGGACTCTGACCAGACCAGTTTCTGGCTGTTCTGCCTGCTTACAAGTAAACTTTTATTATTTTACCTGAATTCTGTGTCTCCATGTATTTCTTTCTGCTATTCTGGAACACTATGACTATTTTAAAGACAAATATATTTCTTTACATTTTTCTGTCATTTATTTCAATATGTAGTCAGTTGTGGTGCTAATACAGGAAGGTAGAAATATTTTAGGTACTAGTAACCACTATTGATTGGGCAACTAAGTCAATATTTTATTTATGTACTTTCACCCAAGGTTGTCTTTAGCAAATGAAATTCAGTAAAATGGCAGCATTTATTTTTCATCTTTAAATTTATTATTCATTGAGGAACTTTCCTTCTTTTTTGCTTTGGATACTTTTTGTGCTATTGTTACAAGATGGTAAACTGGTATGATTGATACAAGCTTTGTACTTAACAGAGTCATGGTTTGTGTGTGTAAGAGTGTGGGTGGGAATAGGGTAAAAATACATGAAAGGTATTGACATCAATGTGATAACAGTATTAAACACTTTATATTTAGTAACCATTTAACATGAATATTTAGTCCTTTACAACCTGAGGATATGGGTGAATGGGTTTCAGGATATTGGTGAATTTTCCTTTTATCAAGATGCTTAATATTCCATTTTAAACTTAAGCAGTGATATAGGAGATAGAGCATGGGAAAGTAGGCTGGGAAAATGAGGAGGACCTGTCAATTACAAGATCCCAGGACAGTGCCAAATAATTCTCAGGACACCATATGTGGAATTTATCACAGGCTCCTATGAGATGTTGATGGCAGAAAAGAAGACTGGATGCCATGAAGAGCTTGCTATTGTGACTTCAAATGATAGCCCATGACGAATTTCCCCAACATAGTGTGTACTATTATTCTTACTTTTATTTTACCTTTATCTCTTGTTATGCCCGAGTTCACTCTGCAGAGCTGGTTTCTCCAATGCCCATTCACTATTCACTTTTCAAACAAACTTTTGGCACTATTTTTGTCTTGTCTTGTCCAATCCTTTGCTTAAGGCAAGAAGGACCTTTAATACTCTTGATTGGTGAGCCATTTCTAAAGGAACTGCCTGATAACACTAGGTCTGCCAGACTCTACCAGTTTTTTCCCTCTCCTTATACATAAATGGAGAATTCAGTTATATTAATAGTGAAACATTGTTTTTAACTCTCTGTCCTTATATTTCAAACTTACTATCTATTAAGTGAAACCAGATAAATATAATGATGAAACCTAGGAACAAAACTTTTAAGATATAGTAGATAATGTAAGATTTTTGTGTTACATATACTATATATCATTTGAGTCATAGATACTATATATTATTTGACAATTAGGAAGTCATTAGTCCTGTAATACACATAGTTTCCTAATTTGCAAAATGAGTACAGAATGAATATTTACCAATGTTTCTGGTGGTCAAATTTAATAGTCAATATAAAAGCACTTTGTAAATTGTGACCACCGCCCCAATAATCTGCAGCCAGAAACTATGTTCAAAGATCAAATAGCTGGTATCATTACTGTCAAACTTTTCACTAACAAAATCTATAAATTTGTTCTCAAATCTTTTGCCTGCAAAAGAAAATCTATTAAAACATTTCAGTTAGTAACTCTGAAACCCCAAATGGTATATGTCACATGGATCATGAGAGAGCTAAGCAGAGCTCACTAATGAAGTGGCTAGTCAATAGTAACTTTTTCAAAGAGGCTTTTGAGATGAGTTTTTGTTGAACTACTTCTTTATAATGTATTATAGGATAGAAAACCCACAAAGATCAAATAAAAAATGAAATAACTGAAAAAATCCATACTTGAATGTCCTACCTGACTCTTGAACAGAACAAAAGACTTATTTTTGCTACATAGCTTAGTGAATCATCCATGCTGGCTGGATATTGTAAGGTTGAAGAGCTGATGAAATACTAGAGCTCCTTGCATCCATAGTAAAGTATGATTTCCACAAGAATATTAGAAACAAAGGGTATTAATGATGATAGAAATACCTACAACACTAAATGAACAGTTTTAGGAATGAACGGGCAAATGTAAAATGGTAAGTTACTTAAAAGATAGTGTCAAATCTGATTGCGTTCACAGTGACCAATAAGTTATTAAAAGTAATAATAAAATCCCTCAAACAGCACATTTATAATTTTATCCCAAATAAAGACAAAAGCAATAATGTCTAATTATTTCAAATTGACATCTCAAAGCTTGTGCCAGTTACTTCCCTAATGTTTTGAAAAGAATAATGTGATGAAGGCATGAATGAAGTCACTGATTATTAAAACCATATCTGCTCACAAAAATTATATACATTTGAATGTATTATCTTTGGACAATCTTTCAATCATAACAATATTAAAAATTAAATTGCATTAATTACTTTTCAAGTTATCTCATTTAAACTTCAGAATTTTTTCCAGACTGGGAATTGAACACAGGGCCTTGGCACTGAGCTACATCTCTACCACTCCCACCGTCCTTTTTACAAAATTTAGAAACAGAGTCTTACTAAGTCACTAAATTTCTCTCTCTGGACTTGAACTTGCAATCCTCTTTCTTCAGGCTCTCAGAGTCCTGGCAATTCTCAGAAAGTTGTGAACACAACCTGGATCTGGGCAAAAGAGTGCCTGTTATCCTAGCAGTTGGGAGACTGAGGTAACATGATCACGAGATTGAGGCAAGTTTGTGCTACTTAGCGAGTTCAAGATCATCATGAACTACATAGCAAAAATCTGCCTCAAAACAAAGAAAGGAAGGAGGAGGAGGAGGAGGAGGAGGAGGAGGAGGAGGAGGAGGAGAAGGAGGAAATTTCTGAACACAGATTCTATAGATTTTACTCTTTTTTTTTCATTTTTAGCAATCCTGGAGATTGAAATTAAGGATTTTACACTGAGCTACATTCCCAGCCAATTTAACTTTTCTTTTTTAGACATGATCTTACGATATTACTAAGTTGTACAAACTGGGCTTGGACTTAAAGTCCTCTGATCTCTACCTCTGAGTGCTGGGATTATAGATGTGGCCACCATACCCAGCATAGCCAAAATTTCTGATGAAGGAAGTAAGACTCAGATTATGTCATGCTCAATATCATATTTCAAAGCTCACGTACAGATTATTCCATCAACATTTTACAAAAAACCAAGAGTCCTGTACTAATAACATTTCTGCAGTAGAAATTAGATTTTCCTTTATCATAAATATTTACATTTAATATGAGTTTTAGAAGTTACATTAGATTTAGTAGCTTGTTGTTGTTGATATTGGTTATGTTTATTATACTAAATAATCCTCTGAGTTTTTCTTTATATCTAAAATTATATTTTAATGTTAAGAAAATGCTGCTGCCCATAAAATTACAGAAAATGATTAAACCCATAAAATATACCTACATAATTAATAAGTGTCAATGTCATTGAGTATGTGTCCTTTCAGTTTTGTTTAACTAAACACTACTGTTGAAAATATAATGCTAAGTGAAATCAATCAGGCATACAAGTTAAAATACCATATGGTTTCCCTCAGTTAAATAATCCAAAGCACAAATAAAGTAAAATAAATAGCAAAAATAATAGTAAAATAACAGTAAAACAATAGCAAAATAAAAGATAGATGAAAGGAAACAAGGAGATGGATCTTATGAAAATGGGACTAGGTCAAAAGACTAGGATAGGAGAGGTAGATGGAAAGGGGACCTAAAATGATTTTAGATGTGTGATGTACATGTGTCAATTACATGCAGTGAATGTAATCATTATATGTTCCAAACATGAACTAAAAATAATAATGAAAATGAGGAAAATGGATCTAGAAATAGAGGGTGGGGGAGGAAAGGGAATCAAAAGAATCAAGATATGTTAAGTACTTGTCCTTACTCTCCCTGAGATGAATGTAAATATTATGTCCAGCAGACATGTATTAATAAACATAAATAAAATATTACAAATAAATTTAGAAAAGCCACATCTTCCCTTTCCTCCCCACCTCAAACAGAAAAGTACTTTCATGAATTTTGTGTGTACTACCAATATACGTTTTAGTATTTTTATTACAAATATGTTAATATTTCTCTCTATAGTTTTAACCATATGTTTCTAAAGTCTATAATTTATATACATAATATTAACTTGTCATCTTGAGCAACTTGTCTTTCATCATTTAATATTAAAAAAATTATTAATTACTGAAAATATACATCTGGTTTATTGTAACTATAAAATGGTATTTTATTGTGCAAACAAACCTGCCACAGTTCATTAATTATAATCCTATTTTTGAACACTTGGTTTTTTTCCAAGTTTTAGTTCTTTTGGAGATATGGTATTTATGACATTCTTTATTGTCACTGCAGATTCTATTTCTTCTTTTATCTCTCTGACTGTTTAAATATTTAGCACTTCTTGTGTGCTGACTTTCCTTCATGGTAGATTTCTGTTAACTTTATGTTTGTATTTTTGGTTTTTGAGTTAAACTTTTGAAGACATTGCCCCCTCTATAGGTATCTTATGTCTTCTTGTATATTTGACCCTAAAGAAGGGTTTCACATCAGCTTTTGTTTTTGAGGGGGCACAGAAGGGCAACATCAATCTGTTTTATATGTTATTTTCTCAGTTTGGCAACGTATATACTTCATGGATAGTGTAAATTTAGATTTCAGCCTTTTATATGGAAAATGTATGATGTTTTGATTTTTATAAGAAATCTTTGCATGTGGATAACAATTTTCTTGAATACTTTCACAATAATTATTTTAATTATACTTTCATAACCCAGGTTCTTCACACTGAGCTGTATGCCCAGACTTTTCTTTTCTTTCCTTTTTATTTATTTTTAAATTAATTTTATTGGTACATTTTAGGTATACAATATAATAAAATTCATCATTGGAAATTTGTACCTTTACATAATATATCTTGGTTCTTATTTTTCCCCATTCCCTTGCCCTCCCTTCAACCCTTTCACCTTTCTCTATTTAAAAAGACTTTGTTTCCATTTTTTCATATCAATTCCATTCCCTTCTTTCCTTTCCCCTACCCCTCCCATTTCCCCTTCCACTTTACCCCTTAAATGGATGCACACTGAGGCAATACTCTTAAGTGAAATAAATAGGAAACACATGTAAATACCGAATAGTTCCTCTGGTGTGAAAAACTGAAAGTGTAAATAAAGATCTTTCTTTTTTATTTTTACACTGGGTCTCCTGAAATCACTAAAGTGGTCAGCCTGGTCTTGAACTTGTGATCTTCCTTCCTCAGCCTTCCAGAATTCTGAGATTAGAAGTGTGTGCCACCATGTCTGGCATGAAATCCTTATTTTCTTTCTCCCTGTTGCAAGATCAGTACTATAGCTTTTGAACTGATATGAGCATTGGACATCCTGGCCCTTAGGAATTAGGGCCTTATTATATCTAATAGCTACTGAACTGCTTCATAGCCATTTTATGGGCTTATTATTATAGGTTTAAGTTCCTGTTCTAGGTTTAAAATTTTTATCAATTTAACTTTATTTTTTAAAATCGTTGTATGTATTTTACATTTTATTTCATGTAGTATATCATGTACATTAGTTGAGTGTGAGGGAAGTGCCAGTATTAGGTCCCTATGATGTTGCTTGTACATGAATCCCACAGCTTCAGAAATTGTAGCTCCAAAGATACATGCACCTATTAGTCCATTTGTTGCTTGCTACCAGATGAAATTTTGAAATCTGCATGATATTGGCCTTTATGAGCCAGGAGTGACAGACTTTTAAACTCCAAAGGTACTAATAAGTGGATATTGATTTAAACTCCTCTTTGAGACTGTTACGATTTTAAATCTAAAATGTCCCCCCACAGTCTCACATGCTCAGAGGTAGGGGTTTTGCAAAATAACACATCATGGAGGCGCCATACTTTTCAGTTGATTAGTCCATTGATGAATTTATAGTTTAACGTGCTATCAAGAAGTAGAGTCCAGCTGGAGGAGATGTGCCCCTGGGGGATGTCTTTGAGGGATTTATCTCCTTTTTTGTTGTTGTTGTTTTTTTGAGGGATATATTTCTTGCTTTGACTCTTTTCTTCTCTTTCTACTTTCTGGTTTCTATGGGTTGATCACCTTTGCTTCACTGGGGACCTCAACGATTCTCTTTCTGTCTTGAAGCTAACAGATCATAGACTGAATCCTGAAAACTGGGTCAAAATATTTTTTTTCCTTCTTTAGGTTGTCTGTGTCAAGTATTCTGTCCAGTGACAGAAAAAGCTGACTATTACAATGGTCATTTTCTTGGCAGCAATAGAGAAATGATGCAGATTTTGGTATCTGTAAATGGACTAATAAGTAAGTGACTTACAAATAGGTAAGTGACTTAGGAACCAAGTATTGAGTGAAAACTAGATATGGGAAGATAGTTTGTGAGCATGATAGAGAAAGCCTACATTTCTTTCAAAAGACTGAATTAAAATGTGAATGTTAAAGACTGGCATATTTTTTGTCTAATGCAGAAAATCTCCTTTTATCCATGAAGGCACCATAGGTACTAGGGAAATTTATATCTGGACAAATGCTATCATCTTATACTGAAAAACAGAGATGGAATATAAAATGAAAAGAGACCTGAACCCCCATAATAATACTAAAAGAATGTAAGATGATAACACAACTCAGAAGCAAGCTCATACCTTTCATGAAATGAATGGATGATTCCCAGAGATGATAGCCGAGAACCCAGAAGATAAGCCAAGAATCCAGACAAGGAAGCCTAGAGCCCATTAGCAGAACTGAGAGCCAAGGAAATTTATCCAAAGATCTTTAAAACTAATCATAGAAAAACTTACATTTTCCCTGTTGGATTTCAAAATTGTCATGGACTAATGAGTCTTACTTTATCTTTCATTCTCTCACTTCTTTTTTCTTTTTTCTTTTTACGGTACCGGGATCAAACTAGGGACCCTGAGCTCTTGAGGCAGGTGGAGGAACCAGTGAGCTAAATCCCCAGCCCTCTCTCACTTCTTTTATTGGAATGTCTACAACTATTATGATGATCTCAGCATTGTATACTTGAAATATTGGGGATAGACAACTTGCACTTTTATTTTTCCAGGTCTTTAGATAGGTTGTGCCCAGGAGAACAATAAACACCTAATTTAGGAAATGTGAATATGAGATTCTGGTGTTTGAGCTGATATTACAATAAAAGGAAAACCTTGGAAACCTTGGGTGGATCTACACTGATTTTGGAAAGGAATTGAGTCATGGTGGACCAGAGAGCTGATTAGTAAGTAGGATTCTAAGATAACCCTCAAGAACTCACCTCCATGTGTAGCCTTCTCATATTAAGTATGTTTTTCACATTAAATGTGACCAGATACTGTAAATATGACATCATGAAGTTTTTGCATTTACACTACAAAAATGATATTGCAGATATAATTACAGCTACTAATGAATTCAAATTGAGTTGATCAAAAGGGAGATAATCTGGGTAGGTCTGATTTAGTCATCAATTCTTTAAATCTGAGTCTGCACATCAGAGAGATAGAGTAATATATGTACATTGTTGGATTTGAAGGTACAGAGGGGCACATAGCAAAGAATGGAGGATGTTTTATGAGCTAGGAGATGTCTCTTCATCACAGTCGAAAAAAAAATATGAACTTCAATCATAGAAGTGCATGGACTGAATTTTGCTAGGAACCTGAATAGAAAATGGAAGTGGATTTTTTTGCAAACACTCCAGACAAAAATTCAACCTGAAGATGCCTTGATTCCAGCATTGTGACACTCTAAATAGTGAACTCAGTAAATCTGTGCCAAATTTCTAATCTATATCACTAAGGGCTGATAAAGGGATGTTATTCGAAGCCAGTGAGTTTGTAGTGATTTGCTACATAGTAATAAAAAATTAATACAATATTATTTTCAGAGTGATGGAGAAGAGGTGGAGAGGATAAATGTGAAATTACTGAGATGAAAGGAAATGAAGCTTCACCTGGCTAAATGTGGAGTTCAAATTTTAGTCTTTTTGTCCTTTTGGGGATGTAGTAGACATATGGTAGTTAGCTCCTCCAGAAAATAGAAAAAAATAAAGTGCTTGCTCATAATCTAAAATAATCACCCACATATACATTTAATCAAAACTTTATTAAATTTATTCCAACTTGCTTCTACATTGTAAAATAGTAAACAATTTCAATTGTACTAATCCTTCTGATGACAATAGTCATGAAGTGACTCAGTTTCCAACTCTTTATTCTCTTCATCTTTTCTTCTTTGCTTTATTTTTAGAAAGTAGTCAAAATCCTTCTATTAAAAACGCAGTAACAGCCTTTTTTTTTTTTTTTTTTTTTTTTTTTGCTCTTACGACAGGTAGATTTCAGACAGTAAAAGTAAAAGAAGAAATTAAGTATCTTATAAATGCTATGGTGGAGAGGGTAGAACAAGATGGCAGAGGAATGAGTGCCAGCAACAGAGCTTCTCCAAGACAAAGTGCCCAGTCTTGAAAACAACAGCCCAGAGAGGAAACAGAGTAAATGAAGGGCACACAGAACAATGAGGAAATTGACAGAGGAAAAGAAGAAAATAGGATCCATTACTACAGAAGAAAGCGCTCACAAGCGCAGAGAGACTGGGCAGAGCGGCGTAGCCACACCACAGGTGAGTAGGCAGCAAAAACAATTTTGCTGTACACTACAAAACAGACTTCACTAGGATTGCAAGAATTTTATCTAATCTGAGACAGCAGTGAGAATATGCGACACTGCTTCCAGAGTGGCCCCTCCCAGAGTCAACAATTGGTGAGGGGGAACAGAGTCCCTACACAGAGCAGCAGCACTTGGAGGTTGCCATCTTAGTTCAAAAAGCTCCAGGTATGAACTCCAAAAAGCCCCATGGCCACTTCACTGTCAGTGCCCCAGAGTGGAAGAGGGAAGAGCTCCCTCACAGTAGACTGCCGCAGCTGGACAGGAGTTTGAGAGAAATGCTGCTGAGAAGCAGGGACTGGGACTACCCAGATTAGCCCTAGCTACTAAGGTCTAGAGGTGTCCCCTTGCTCTGCAATCAGAGGTGCAGGATGGGCAAGGTTTTTGGCTGACGATGGGAAGCGGACACTCCCACCCTCTCCTGTGACAGGCAGCACAAGTAGGCAAGAGCCTTTGGGCAAGCGTGCCTCTGGCCCCTACAACAAATACGTGAAACAGAGTGGAACTGAGGAAGCCACAGGGTCTGGGAGGGACTGTGCACTGACCTGGGAGCAGCCTCAAGCTGATATAGCAGTGTGGAAATAGCCTCAGTGGAGAGACGTGCAACTCGCAGGAGCAATATCTGGAAAGTTATCCAGAACTTGGATATCTTCAGCCTATCCAGGCTGAAGAATGACCACAACCCCACATTTGAAGGCCAAAATCAGACCCGTACTCAGCACTAAATGCAGTCTTGGTGGAGTTACAAAGCACAGTTTCAGGCTCTTTTGGACTCTGTGGGGGAAAATAACAGAACTGTGGATACCAGAGGAATTTTATTATTTTCCTTTTACCTTGTTTGCTTGATTTGCTTTCCACAATCTGTCAGGGTTTTTTTGATGTTGTTGTTGTTTTGTTTTGTGAATTGCTCCTTGACCCACCTGCCTGGCCTTTAGATGAACTCAGAAGGAGGAAGCTTAGAAACCTCCTCCCCTTAGAGAGTCTCTTAGAAGCAACAATTAATCAACTATTGTTTTACAAATGTTCTAATGACAGGGCGTTCCACTTCTGTACCTTTTGCTTGCTTTGCTAGTTCTATCCCATAGGGGGCCTAGAAACTGCTGGCCTCAAAGGTATATAACATATGTTAATCTCCCCCAGTCTGGACTGGAGTAGATGTCCCGGGCGGCCGGTAATAAACTCCTGTGTGGATTTAATATCGGACTCTGGTTGGTTCTTTCTCACTGGGTGCAACATTTTGGTTTGTGTGTATTTGTTTGTTTAGGTTTTTTTTACCTTAATCTTTGATCTGTTGTACTGATCCTCTTTCTCTCTTTCCCCAAATATCTCTCTTGATTTTATATTTATATATGAAAATATCATTTTTATTTTTATTCTCATGTCTTTCTGGTTCATCTCAATATTCTTTTGCTTTGTTTTTTGCTCTGTTTCTCCTTCCCTTTCCTCCAGTCTTGCAAAGCCTGAGTGTACATCCTATGCCCTCCAGCCTTGCCTCTACTATATTTCTTTTCACTTATCTCTCTGTTTTGTCCCTTATCCCTCTTAGATTCCAACTCAGAGTAAAATCACTCTACTAAGAGAAGACAAAGAAGGTCACTATATACTCACTAAGGAAATAGTTCAAGAAGAAGAGGTAACAATTATAAATAAATATATGTGCCAAATACCACTTCACCCAATTATATAAAACACATATTAATGGACAAAAAAATCTAATAAGAACTAACACAATTTAATGGGGGACCTTAATACCCCACTGTCACAAATTGGCAGATCAACTAGACAAAGAATCAACAACAAAATGTCAGAACTGAACGAAATTTGTGAAAAGATTAACTTAGTAGATGTCTACAGAGTGTTCCACCCCAAAATTTCAGAATACACATGTTTCTCAGCTGCACATGGGATGTTCTCCAAAATAAACCATATATTAGCCCATAAAATATGCTCAAGTAAATTCAAAGGAACTGAAATTATCCCATTCAAATTATCTGGCCATAGTGCAATGAAATTCTAAAAAATGGCAAAAGAAACAACAAAAACCCATAAGCACATGGGAATTGAGTAACAACCTCCTGAATAACCAATGGGTCACAGATTACATTAAAGAATAAATTAGGCAGTATCTATATTTAAATGATAATACTGACATAATGTAGCACAACTTATGGGACACAATGAAAGCATTGCTAAGAGGGAAATTTAAAGCAGTGAATTCTCACATCAGGAAAACAGAAGAAGCTCAAATAAATAACCTAATGTTGAATCTCAAGCTTCTAGAAAAAGAACAAGTTATGCCCAAAGCTTCTATGAGGGAGGAAATTATAAGGATCAGAGCAGAAATTAATCCAATTTGGCCTAGGGAAACAATATAAAGAATCAATGAATTGAAGAGTTAGTTCTTTGAAAGATTAAATAATATCAATAAACCTTTAGCTAACCTTATCAAAAAAAGCAAAGAAAATACTCAAATTCATGCAATTAAATATGAAAAGGGTGAAATCACAACAGAGCCTATGGAAATCCAGAAGATCTTCAATATCTACTTTGAGAACTTAGACTCTAATAAGATGTGAAACACAGAAGAAATGGACAGATTCCTGGACACATATGAATTACCAAAGCTGAAACAAGAATATATTAAAATTCTAAATAACCCAATAACAGTCATTGAAAATATAATTAAAAACACACCAATAAAGAAATCCTAATGACTTCGCTTCTGAATTCCACAAGAAATTTAGAGAAGATCTAGTGCCACTTCTCTTCAAACTCTTTAATGACATAGGAAAAGAAGCAGTACTCTCAAAATCATTCCTAGAAACAGATATTACCCTGATACCAAAACCAGAGAAAGACCCAGTCAAAAAAGAGAGTTGGAGGCCAATTTTCCTAATGAACATAGTTGCAAAAATCCTCAATATAATATTGGCAAAAAGAATGCAACAAATCATCAAGAGGACTATACACTGTGACCAAGTAGGATTTATCTCAGAAATGCAGGGATAGTTCCATATATGCAAATCAATAAATAAAATACACCATATCAACAGAGCCAAAGACAAAAATCTCATGATCATCTCAGTAGATACAGTGAAACCATTTGACACTCATTCATAATAAGAAAAAATCTATACAGGAATTTGTTTTAGTGGTCTTTATATCAAACTGATAAAACCATCTATGAAAAACCAACAGCCAACATCATATAAATGAACAAAAACTGAAAGGTTTCACTCCAAAGTCAGAAACATGAAAATAATTCCCATTGTCACCATTCTTGTTCGATATAGTTCTAGAAATATTAGCAACAGCAATTAAACAAGAAAAAGAAATAAAAGGAATAAGAACAGGAAAGGAAGAAGTTAAATTATCATTATTTGCAGATGACATAATAGTTTACATAGAAACCCCCAAACTCTACCAAAAGACTTGTAGATTTAATAACCAAACTCAGTAGAGTAGCTGTATACAAAATCAACACTCAAAAATCAAAAGCGTTCCTGTACATGAATAATAAATTCACTGTGAGAGAAATTAGGGAAACATCACCTTTCACAATAGCATCCAAAAAGAGAAATACCTATGAATCAGTCTAACAAAGGAAGTAAAATACCTCTACCTTTAAAACTACAGTATTATGAAAAAGCTTATCAAAGATGATATCAGACGATGGAAAGATATCCTCTGTTCTTGGCAGGAAGAACCAACATAGTGAAAATGGCCATACTCCCAAAATTGTTATACAGATTTAATGCAATACTGATCAAAATTCCAACAGCATATCTTACAGAATTAAAGAAAACAATCCTAAAATTCATTTGGAACCAGAAGAGACCTGGAATAGCAAAGGCAATTCTCGGCAACAAAGGGAAGGCAGGGGGCATCACAATATCTGATTTGAAATTATACTACAGACCTACTATGATAAAAACAGCATAGTACTGGAACAAAAAAAACTAGACCTGAGGATCAATGGAATAGACTAGAATATGCAGAAACAACCCCCAAAACATTCAGCCACATTTTCTTTTACAAAGGGGACAAACACATTCACTTAAAGAAAGATAGCCTCTAAGTGGCTTTCCACGTGCCAAAGGCTATAATTAGACCCATGTCTCTCACCCTGCACTAAATGAAAATCAAAATGGATCAAAAATCTAAATATTAAAACAGAAACACTAAATCTGCTGGAAAGGAGAATAGGTAGAACTCTTGAGGGCTTAGGTGTAGCCAAAGACATCATGAACAAAACTCTCATTGTGTGGAAAATAATACAAATAATCAACAAGTGGGATCTCATCCTACTAAAAAGTTTTTACACAGTGAAAGAAATCACCAACAGAGTGGAAAGACAACAGACAGAGTGGAAAAAAGGTAGCCAGTTGTCCCTTAGAGAAAGGACTAATATCTGGACCATATAAATTATTGAAAAAAAATCAGACCCTCCAAATTTAAAGCCCCAGTCTAAAAACGGGCATCTGAAATGAATAGACACTTCTCAGATGAAGAATAACAAATAAAAAATAAATATAAAAAAACAACATCACTGGTCATTTGAGAAATGCAAATTAAAACACTGAGATAAGATCTCCAGAAAAAATTGCTAGTATCAAGAAATCAACAACAAATACTGGCAGGGATGTGGGGAAAAGGGGATGTGGGTCAGGGATGTGGTGGGAGTGCAGACTAGTGCAACTATTGTGAAAATCAGTGTGGAGATTCCTCAAAAAAACAAGGACTAGAGGATCCATTTCGCTAAGCTATCTTCCTTTTGGATATCTTCCCAAAAGAATTAAAAACATCATACCAGAGCAATATATGTGCACCATGTTTATTTCATCACAGTTTGTAATATCAGAAGCAACCCAAATGCCCATCAACCAAATGGCTTAACCAATGCTAAGATGTGGTTTTTCTATACAATGGAGTATTACTCAGCCATAGAGAAAAAAAATATATGAGACATTTCTAGGTAAATGGATGCACCTTGAAGCTATATTCTTAAGTGAAATAAATCAGACACACATGTAAATATCTCATTGTCTCACTAGTGTAAGAAAGTGAAAGTGCAAATAGGTACCAAAATGTACAATAGACAATGTGAAATAGGGAGAAAATGTGCAAAAAGAAGGGGAAACTAGACAGGGGGAAAGGAAGGAAGGAAAAAGAAAAAAATGAGAAAATAAGGAAAAACTGGAAATAGGGCTTTTGCAAATAGGGAAAGGAAGAGGATTTGAAGGGAGAAGAGGGGAATGGGAAAAAAGGAGGTATCAAAATATATTGGGTACAGGTACAAATTTCCTATGATTAATGTAATCATTTTATATATCTAAATTGTACCAATAAAATTAAAATTTTTTTTTTTTTGGTACCGGGGATCGAACTCGGGACCTTGAGCTTTCAAAGCAGGCTCTGGAACCACTGAGCTAAATCCCCAGCCCTAAAATTAAAATTTTTTAAATTGCCAAGGTGGCTATTGATAGTCTACAATTGTGTAATTAACCATCTATTTATTTTCAATGTTTATCACCTTCAAAGCTAATTTGAGCAATTTATAATATTGATTGTACATATTGCATTTGTTTCTGCACATTGATTAAAAGGTCAGTGAAAATGGAATATTTGCAAAGGTAATCTTTATTAAAACTACTTCTACATTGTTTATATAACTCTGAAATATAGTGTTCATAGTTTATCATAGTTGTAATCAATTATCTCAGAGATGCAGTCACTATGGGTAAGATAAATGATATTTGCCTCTTGGCCATTCAAATATGTGAACTTAATTTGTAGAAAGCTATCATTGACTGCTTAACTGATTATTGCACTTTGGCTCTTCAAAGAAGTCATTTTAGCTTGGAATGCCCTTTACTAAACAATAATATTTCCAAGGAGAGTCGATGAGTGTTGAATGATGTTCTCATATTCCATGCAGTACTTTTTATTTGAAAGAAAAGTAAATATGGAAATATCACTTCTGGCTGAGTGACAGCTATAACTGTATAAACAAACAACTAAAATGGCCACAGGTTATCCTCAGATAAAATTCCAGCAACCAATAGGCCAGGAATTCTCATATGCAAACTTTAGCAATTTACATATGCAAACTTCAGCAGTTTTAAACCAGTATTTGCAAAAAGTGAAGTTTATTCATTTGGTAGGACAGGATAAGAAGACGTTGTGTTGTGTCTGTTGAAAGAAATATATTTTATTATACAGTGTTAGATGGATAACTTTCAACCAGTGCCAAGTCAATCCCATAGAGGATTTGAATGGAATGCAATTCACAGTCTCTGCTTCCACAAAGCATACTTATTAACTCCAAGTATTCCTTGGAGATTTAATACTTTCTGATTCAAAAATGCCCTATATATTCAATTTCACTTACAGATAAAACATCAAAATGCTTCTATTAATTTTAATGTTTATTTTCAAGTATTTACACATTTTTGGTTATCTTACAACTTAGAATTAGGATATTTTTAGTATTTTAACAAAGAGAAGAAAACTTTTAAATAAAGGCTTCCAGTTATATTCTTTTATTCTTGGTTTTAAGATTAGTATATTTTTTCATGTTTTATTATTTCCTTTGATGAAATCATTTTTACATCTCTTTAAATTCACATACTATTGTGTTAATTTAAAAACAATTAAAACACTTAGAAAAGTTTTAATTTCTCTAAACTCAGAATATATTACTGTTTTAAATTCTGGACATTGAGACAAAGTATAGAAGTGATCTTTTCATGTTTCCTGGCTTAAACAAAACAATAGAGGGTTGGTGGTCTTTGGATGAAGATCTCTTAAATCACTTGCAGAAGGGAATTCAAATGCTCAAGGCATACTAGAAATGCTCCCTACTCAAATTACACCCCCATCTGAAGAGAATGCCACCCTTAAGCATTCTTTTCTTTCTACTAAACATTTTCTTCACCTGATATTTTAATTTGTTTTTTGACTTTTAAAATCTCTTTTTTATTAATTATATTGGCAATTTAATGTATAAAACATAATGGCATTCATCATTGGAAATTTGCACCTTTAGATAATCCATCTTGTTCTTATTTTTTTCCCATTTCCCTGCCCTCCCTTCAATACCTCCACTCCTCCCTATCTACAAAGACTTTGTTTCCATTTTTTGTTTTTCTCATATTAATTCCATTCCCTTCTTTCTTTTCCCCTACCCCTCACATTTCCTCTTCCCCTTTGCACCTCTTCTTCCTATTTCACATTACCTATTATACCTTTTAGTTCTTACTTACACTTTCAGTTTCTCACACTGGAGAAACTATTCAGTATTTACACATGTGTGTCCTATTTATTTCACTTAAGAGTATCACTTCAATGTGCAAGCATTTAGCCATAAATGTCTTTAGTTTTTCATTCTTTATGGCTGAGTAACACTCCATTTTAGAAAAAAATCCCCACATTTTCTTTATCCATTCTCCGTTTGATGGGCAATTGGGTTGTTTCCAAGTTTTAGCTATTGCAAGTTGTGCTTCTATGAACATGGGTGCACATATATCACTGTGGTATGATTCTTTTAATTCTTTTGGGGAAGATACCCAGCAGGGGAATGGCTGGGTCAAATGGGAGTTCCAATCCTAGATCTCTGAGGTATCTCCATACTGATTTCCACAGTGGTTGTACCAGTCTACACTTCCACCAGCAGTGGAACAGGGTTCCTCTTTCCCCACAATAAATATATGAAAAAATATTCAACATCAATGGTCATTTGAGTGATATTTTAATTTTAACATTTAACATTTTTAAAGATTATTCATACTGTAAGCACTTACTTGAGTGATTTTGTCAGCTCAATTTTCTTCTTCAAACTTGTGAAATACTTGGACAATTGAGAAAAAAAAGAATGTTGTAGTATGGAGAAAAGTTATTAAGATGGTTGCCATTCAATAAAGAATCCTGAAAACAAGTTTTCCCTTTAATCTATAGATATGAAGACTCGATATTTGTCATTTTTCATGTTATAATAAATGGTATAAGTGAGAGAAGTCTTATTTTTCAGGCTGGGAGTGTGACTTAGTGGTGTACCTCTTTCTTACTGTGCATGGGTCCCTGGGTTGATACTCATCACAACCAAAACCTAACAACAAAAAATAAAACACTTACCTCCAGACTTTATAAAAATATTTATTTCTATGTCTACTTTTCCTTTTAGAATATTATGAAGCAGATCAATTGTCTTTGGTTTTCTAAAATTATTTTTTCTTTATGCTTTCTTGTCAACTGCTGGTATTTATCAATTCTCAAAAATCCTTTACTTGAAAAAGGGAAGTATGACTATTTCTGAGACAATTGCCACCTAGAACATTTATAGAATTGTTTTTATCAATCATCAAATATTAGCTTGAGTAATTCACATTGTTCAATAACAAAACAATAATAATAATAATAATAGTAATACTAGGATCCAATATGGCTGAATATAGGAGGAGTCACACTGGGAGGACTCAGAGAAGATCAACTAAAAACACAGGCAACTAGAAGTAGGAAACGGACACACACCCTAATGTAGAAATTCAATTTGAAAGAATATTCTCAAAGATCAAACATCATATAGGCATAGGATTTAAAAAGCAGGGAAGCTATCTGCCAGGTTTTGTCCACAGGGCTCCCACCCTCACCCACCCTGGGATCATCCATTTTGAGAACTTCTCAAATACTCAGAGAGAATTAAGGGCATGGCAGATTCTACCCTCCCATGATAGATTTGAGGTATATGGACTCTTTCTTCCATCATCCTCTCTCCAAAAACTAAGGAAGATACAGCCATGCAGCATCTATTCTGGTGGCACACACCAGTAGCAGTCCTTGCCAATTGCCCAACTTCAGGCAGCCAGAGGATAAACTAATGAACAGTGATTGCGGAGTCCACCTAGCTGCTTGGGCCTGGAGTTATCAATATGGGGCCTTATGTACACCTGAGTCATGACCAGAAGTGTCAAGTTTGTCTCATGCCAACTAGGACTTTATCTTGCACACAGAGCTGACGGTGTTCTGTTTGAGTTTGTACCTGGCACTTTGGTATTGCTTAAATTCCCATCCAGCACTCACTGCCCCACCACTACCTTTAAATCTGCTAAACAATCTTTCTGCCATCCAACACCAATCCTCAGCAGCCTGGGTCTCCATGGGGAGTCCTAGTCCCTTGTGAGTCTCTGGTATACCATTTCTGCCAGTGCCCTCCACTCAGCACCAGGCATCCTGCCCCCACCCTGAGAGCTTTGGACTCTCCATTCTGCACCTCACTGCAGTCCCTGGCAGAGCCTCTGTCCAACAATCTGTGGTACAATTACTCTCCCAGGATTGCACCACAGATTAAAGATCTACCTGACTTGCTTAGTGGCACAGGCCCATGTGGGACTCCACCCAGTAGCTAGTGCCCTCCCTGGGGGCATGGGAATTATCCCCCACATCCTATTGCATACCTGGGTCTCCACTTGATGTCCCAGGTTTGCACAAGCCTCCATCTGTGTTGTGATCTGGTCACACAAACAGCAGAATACACACCAGGTACCCAGTGTTGGTCTGTAACCATCAGGAACTCACACCAAGTGCCTGGAGCCCACATGAGTATCCACAGAATCCAACACCTCACACTATTCTTGGGCTCATGTCTAGGCTTTTACAGTTGCTAAAGCCAGGAATTTACACACAGGTGATCCCTGGAACAGAGAAGTCTCCAAACAAAGCTACAGGCTAAAAAGAGAGGAATGTGACTTGTTGGATTAAAGACTACAGGCTCTGGGGGCACAGTTTCTCCTGTTATCTGAGGAATCATTTCTGATTTCATTTTTTCCAGATCCTCTTTTGTTGCCAGTTCAGTGGGTTCAGGTGGCTGAGTATCAGAGTGTTCCATCTCATTTCCCTTTGGGGTTGGTGTAGGTGATCTGGAAGTCTGGTTTTGAGCCTTATTTACATGTTTTCTCATTTCAACTTGGGGGGTGCTCTTGGCGCCTGCACAGATTACCTCCTCTGAGCTGGGAGAGGTGGGACAGGGGCCAGGAGCAGCGGTAGGAATGGTGGCGCAAAAGCCCTTGCCTGTGGGCTGGGAGCAGTGGGAGGGATGGTGGCTGGGAAGCCCCTTAGTCTGGTCCAGGAGCGGTGGGACAGAAGGTGGCCCAAAAGCCCTTTCCTCTGGGCTGGGAGCAGCAGGAGAGATGGTGGCTGGGAAGCCCCTTCCTCTGGAGCAGGAGCAGTGGGACAGTGGCTCAGAAGCCCCTACCTCTGTGGCGGGAGCAGTGGGACTCAGTACCATGGTCTGGTGGTCTGGTGTCCTCTGTGTATTTGTAGTGTGGAACCAGGTGGCTGTGCAGAGGAGCAGGGTGCAGGGGTCCAGTGGATTGTTGCCAGGGCATGGGCTGATTCGGCATGTTCCACTCAACTTGGGACCTTGGTGGGGCTTGCGCAGACCTGCCTGTCTGCAGCGGGCTGATTCCGTGTGTTCCACGCAACTGTGCCCCTAGTACAAGACATGATTAATAAATCTAGAGAGGAGCACAGGAACATCATGGAATCCCAACATAGGAAACAAATGGAACCAATAAAAGAGATGCAAATAGATTTTCAGGACATGAAAAACCCCATTGAAAGTCTATACAGCATAATGAGCCAATGTGAAGACAGAATGTCAGATATAGAAGATAAGATTGCAAGTAGTGGCCAGGAAAAGAAAAATTGCTTCAAAATTATAAGGGAACATGAGAAATCAATCCAGCAGCTGCTAGATAATGCAAAGAAGAGTAACATAAGACTGATTAGAGTCAATGAAGAAACCAGAGAGAGTGCAGATGACATAAAAAATCTCTTCCCAGAAATAATGGCAGAAAACTTCCCAAGCAGGGGAAAAGAGCTTGACATACAGATAAGTGAGGCATATAGGACTCCAAATAGCCTTGATCAAAAAAAATATCTACACATAGGCATATAATTGTTAAGATTTCAGAAACACAACAGAAGAACAAAGTTCTACAAGCAGTTAGAGAAAAGAAACAAATCACATACAAAGAAAAGCTCATCAGAATCACAGCAGACTTCTCAACACAAACCATCAAGGCAAGAAGAGCTTGGAGTGACATATTCCAAGCCCTAAAAGAAAACAGCTTCCAGCCCAGATTGATGTACCCTGTAAAACTATCTTTTAAAATTGATGGAGAAATAAGATACTTTCATGACAAAGAGCACCTTAGGAAATTCATGAATAGCAAACCAGCACTCTGAAGAATTTTACAAAATATTCCAGGAACAGACTTTGAGGATCACAACCCCAGGAAGCAAAGCAGAATGAACCCATCTGGCATGACAAGAAATTAAATGTAAAGGAGGAGAACCCAACAAAAAGAAAAAGTCATGGCAATGACAAGTCAATATGTTTCAGTTATAACGATCAACATTAATGGTCTCAATTCACCAATCAAAAGAAATAGACTGGCAGAATGGGTCAAGAAGCAAAATCCAACAGCATGCTGTATACAACAAACACACTTAATTCAAAAGGAAACTCATAGACTGAAAGCTAAAGGGTGGAAAACAATAGTGCATGCGACAGGAACCTGAAAAAAGCAGGAGTAGCTATCCTCTTGGCAGATCAAGTAGATTTCAAACCAACACTGATTAAGAAAGACAGAGAAGGACACTACATCCTTGTAAAGGGAAGAATCCAAGAGGAAGAGATGACAATCATAAATATCTATGCACCAAACACTAGTGCAACCAACTATATAAAACAAATACTAACAGACATGAAAAGTCATATATGCTCTAATGCAATTGTAGTGGGGGACCTCAACACCCCACTGTCACAAATAGATAGATCAACTAGACAAGAAATAAGTAATGAAATACTAGAACTCAATCGAACTCTTGAACAAATGAGCTTAACAGATGTTTACAGAGTCTTCCACCCCACAAAATCAGAATACACATTCTTCTCAGCTGCACATGGATCATTCTCAAAAATAGATCACATATTCACACATAGAACATGTTTAAGTAAGTGCAAAGGAATTGAAGTTATTCCCTGTATATTATCAGACCACTGTGCAATGAAATTGAAGATCCAAACCAAAAGAAACTCAAGAAATTTCTTAAACAAGTGGAAATTGAACAACACACTTCTGAATAACCAATGGGTCACAGAGGAAATTAAAGAAGAAATCAGACAGTTCTTTCAATTAAATGACAATGACAATACAACATATCAGAATCTATGGGACACAATGAAAGCAGTCTTACGAAGGAAATTCATAGCAGTGAATAAGCATATTAGGAAAACAGAATGACCCCAATTAAATAACCTGATGCTGAACCTCAAACTTCTAGTAAAAGAAGAACAGGACAACTGAGAGCTCACAGAAGGGAGGAAATTACAAAGATCAGAGGAGAAATCAATGCAATGGAGACTAAGAGAACGACACAAAAAATCAGTGAAGCCAAGAGTTGGTTTTTCAAAAGAATCAACAAAATTGACAAACCTTTAGCCAGCCTTGTCAGGAAAAGGAAAAAAAAGGCCCAAATCCATGCAATTAGGAATGAAAAGGGTGAAATTACAATTGACCCAGCAGAAATCCAGATGATCATCAATACCTACTTCCAGAACCTATACGCCAATAAGATGGACAACACAGAAGAAATGGACAGATTCCTAGATACATATGAATTACCAAAGTGGAACGAAGGAGACCTTAAAATTCTGAGCAACCCAATATCAACCAATGAAATTGAAAATGTAATTAAAAACTTATCAACTAAGAAAAGCCTGGGCCCTGATGTCTTTACTGTTGAATTCTACAAGACATTTACAGAGGAACTCCTGCCACTACTGTTTAAACTCTTCAATGAAATTGAAAGGGAAGCAATACTCCCAAATTCATTCCTGCAAGCAAGCATCACCTTGATCCTCAAAGCAGAGAAAGACCCAACCGAAAAGGAGAACTATAGGCCAGTCTCACTAATGAACATAGATGCAAAAATCCTTAATAAGATACTAGGAAATAGAATGCAGAAAATCATCAAGAGGATCACACACCCTGATCAAGTGGGATTCATCTCAAGGATGCAGGGATGGTTCAATACATGCAAATCAATCAATGTAATACACTATATCAATAGAGCCAAGGACAAAATCCATATGATTATCTCCATAGACGCAGAAAAAGCATTTGACAAAATCCAACATGCATTATGATAAAAACCCTATAAAAAATTGGAATCGATGGTCTCTACCTCAATCTGACAGAAGCCATCTATGAAAAACCAACAGCCAATATCATACTAAATGCTCAAAAACTGAAATCCTTCACACTCAAATCAGGAACAAGACAAGGATGTCCACTATCATCACTCTTGTTCAATATAGTTCTGGAAACATTAGCCATGGCAATTAGACAAAGGAAAGAAATAAAAGGAATATAGATAGGAAATGAAGAAGTCAAATTGTCATTATTTGCAGATGACATGATACTCTATATAGAAGACCCCAAGAACTCCACTAAAAGTCTTCTAGACTTAATAACCAAATTCAGTCAAGTGGCTGGTTACAAGGTCAACACACAAAAATCAATAACTTTCCTCTACACCAATGACAGACTCACTGAGAAATAGGGCAAATAATTCCTCTCACAATAGCATCCAAAAAACTGAAATACCTAGGAAGCATCCTAATGAAAGATATCAAAGACCTCTTCTCTGAAATCTATGGCACCCTGAAAAGAGAGATTGAAGATGATATCAGAAAATGGACAGACATCCCCTGTTCCTGGGTAGGAAGGATTAATATAGTGAAAATGGCCATACTTCCAAAACTGCTATGTAGATTTAATGCAATTCCAATTGAGATCCCAGCAGTATACTTCATATACCTCGAGAAAACAATCCAAAAATTCATTTGGAACAAAAAGAGACCCAGAATAGCAAAAGCAATTCTAGGTAACAGAGACATGGCAGGGGGTATCACAATCCCCAACCTGCAACTATACTACAAAGCTACTGTGATAAAAATAGCATGGTACTGGCAAAGAAACAGACCTGAGGACCAGTGGAACAGATTAGAAGATGCAGAAGCAATGCCAGACACACTCAGCCATCTCATCTTCGATAAAGGAGCCAAACACCCTCCCTGGAGGAAAGATAGCCTCTTTAATAAATGGTGCTGGAAAAATTGGGCTTCAACTTGCCAAAGATTAAAACTAGACCTGTATCTCTCACCATGCACTAAACTAAAATCAAAATGGATGAAAGATCTAAATATTAAAATAGAAATTCTGAACCAGCTGGAACAGAGGTTAGGTAGAACCCTTGAAGACATCGGTGTAGGAAAAGATTTTATGAACAAAACCTCAGTTGCCCATGAACTAGCACAAACAATCAACAAGTGGGATCTCTTCTTATTAAAAAGCTTCTTCACAGCAAGAGAAACCACCAGCAGTGTGAAGACACAACCCACAATGTGGGAAAAAATCTTCACCTGCTCTTCCTCAGACAAATGTCTACTATCTCGAATCTATAAAGAATTAAAAAAGATCAGACTTCCTAAATTTAAAGACCCAATCTGAAAATGAGCATCTGAAATGAACAGATATTTCTCAGGCAAAGAAGTAGAAATACCAAATATATATATGAAAAAATGTTCAACATCACTGGTCATTTGAGAGATGCAAATGAAAACAATGCTGAGATTCCCCTTCACTCCAGAAAGAATGGCTGCTATCATGCAATCAACCAATAACAAATGCTGGCAGGGGTGTGGGGAAAGAGGAACCCTGCTCCACTGCTGGTGGGAGTGTAGACTGGTGCAACCACTGTGGAAATCAGTATGGAGATACCTCAAAGAACTAGGACTACAGGTCCCATTTGACCCTGCTATTCCACTGCTGGGGATCTTCCCCAAAGAATTAAAGAATCATACCACAGTCATATATGTGCACCCATCTTCATAGCAGCACAGTTTGTAATAGCTAAAACTTGGAAACAGCCCAAATGCTCATCAACTGGAGACTGGATAAAGAAAATGTGGGGTTTTTTTATAAAATGGAATACTACTCAGCCATAAAAAATGAGAAATTAGAGACGTTTATAGCTAAGTGGATGCACATTGAGGCGATACTCTCAAGTGAAATAAATAGGACATGCATGAATAAATACCAAATAGTTTCTCTGTTGTGAGAAACTGAAAGTGTAAATCAGGACTAAAATGTATACTAGGTAATGTGAAATAGGAAGAAAAGGGGCAAAGGTGAGAGAAGTGGGAGGGCTAGGGGAAAGGATAGAAAGGAATGGGTTTAATATGAGAAAATGGAAAAAATAGGATCAAAATCTTTGTAAATAGGGAGGAATGGAGGGGTTGAAGGGAGGGCTGGGCAAGGTGAAAAATAAGAACCAAGAGAGACTATGTAAAGGTGCAAATTTCCAGTGATGAATGGCATTATATTGTATACCTAAAATGTATCAATGACTAGAATGAATAATCGATAATGCAAAATAGGAAGAAAAGGTCCAAAGGGGTAGGGGTAGTGGGAGGGGCAGGGGAAAGGAAAGAAGGGAAAGGAAAAATGATGAGAAATTGAAAAAATGGAAATAAATTCTTTGTAAATAGGGAAGGGTGGAGGGCGTGAAAGAAGGGCTAGGAATGGGGAAAAAATAAGAACCAAAATGCATTATGTAAAGGTACAATTCCCAATGAGAAATGTAATTGTGTTGTATACCTACAATGTACCAATAAAAGAATTTAATAAAGTGCAAAAAAAAAAAAAAAAGACTACAGGCTCTGGAAGAAAAACACTCTTCTGGAAATATGTAGGAAGTATTTTTTCCTTCCTTCTTTTGACTCATTTTTTTTCCTCTATCGGTATACTTTTATTATATTTTATGGTTTTGGGTGGAGTTTAGAGATTTTGCACCAATTTTCCTCTTCCTCTCTTTTTAGTATTACTTTGGTTTATTTGTTTGAATAGGTCCTCCTCTCTCTCTCTCTCTTCTCTCTCTCTCTCCTCCTCCTCTCCTTTTCATGCTATTTTTCAAATTCTTTCCATAGTATTCTTTTCTTATTTTTCCTCTTGTTTTATCACTATATTTCATTATTTAACTGTATCCTTATTGGTTTTTCTGTTATTGTTATCTAATATTACTAATTTTCTTATTCCTTAATAGGATCTTTTATTTCAATTTCAGCACATTTTTTCCATCTTTCATTGCTTAATTTTTCAAACTCTATTTTTTATGCTCCCATGCACACATCCTGTCCTTATTAGTATAAACATTTGCCCTTATGAATGTGTAGACAGATATATCTTACTATGTTTGAACACTGTTCTAACATGAATGAAGAGAAAATTCCTCAATTGAGTAAAAGTTTATTATATATCAATATATATTCTGTCTTAGAGCTTTTATTCTAACTTTGGACCTCATTTCTATGGTTAAAAGTATACCATATTGATTGTTATGGTTTATCATTTCCAGTTTATATTTGATCCTATTGTCTTTTTTAAAATTAATTGTATTGGTACTCCTTTGATATACCAAAGTGTCTGTCACATTAATCATAGGGAATTTGTTTCTGTACATGATATATCTTGATTCTTCTTTTGATTTTACTAATTTAACCAAGGTGGAATAATTGTTGCTATCAAATGGTTTTCACTGTATGTCAATATATAGATCGCTTGAGCATAATAGACATTACTGCAACCCATTCTCAAAGAACTGGGTACTGGGCTAAATAGGCTGCAACCTTCCTCCCTTATAAATTGAGGAGGTTGAATACTGGGGCAGACTCAAAGGTCAATAGCTTCCTACACCTAGAAGACATCTAGATATTACCTGAAGAGGTCCCAATACTAGCAATAAAACTATCTACATAAGTAATCTGTAAGCTTCAGTACAGAATACAAATAAAGAAATAGAAAATGAGACGGCACAGAAGCAAAATTCTCCCAAAGGCTCCCAACTCTCCCAAAGCAATTCTAAGGGGCATTGAAAGAAAGAAAATCAAAAGCCACACAGCCCAAATATCTGAAATGGTGATAGTAGAGGTGACAAAACAGATAAATAAGATCATTGGAGTACTCAAAGCAGAAATAATAAAGAAATAATCATCTTAATAAAGCAAGTGATTAGCACTTTTAAAGAAGATACTAACAAAAAGTAAAAGAGCTAAAGAAAGAAAGCCAAACCATGAATGCACAGCATTGAAAAGAATTTGAGTCAATAAATCAGTTTTACACAGAAATCCAAGATATTAAAAACTTTATTGAAAATATAGGCAGTATAATAGGTAATGTGAAATAGGAAAAAAGGGGGCAAAGGGGAAGGAAGTGCGAGGGATAGGGGAAAGGATAGAAGGGAATGGGATTAATATGAGAAAATGGAAAAATAGGAACAAAATCTTTGTAAATAGGGAGGAATGGAGGGGTTGAAGGGAGGGCTGGGCAAGGGTGAAAAATAAGAACCAAGAGAGACTATGTAAAGGTGCAAATTTCCAATGATGAATGTCATTATATTGTATACCTAAAATGTACCAATGATTAGAATGAATAATCAATAATGCATAATAGGAAGAAAAGGTCCAAAAGGGTAGGGGTAGTGGGAGGGGCAGGGGAAAGGAAAGAAGGGAAAGGAAAAATGCTGAGAAATGGAAAAAATGGAAATAAAGTCTTTGTAAATAGGGAAGGGTGGAGGGCATGAAAGGAGGGTTAGGAATGGAGAAAAAATAAGAACCAAGATGCATTATGTAAAGGTACAATTCCCAATGAGAAATGTAATTGTGTTGTATACCTACAATGTACCAATAAAAGAATTTAATTAAAAAAATAGGCAGTAGAATAAACCAATGTGACAACAAATCATCAGACCTAGAACCCAGAGTTGTACTTGGTGATAAACTAAGCAGAGATACCTTAAAAATAGTAAGAGAGCCAGGGATTTAGCTCAGAGGTTCTGCTGCCTGCCTCACAAGCTAAGGACCAAGTTCAATCCGTGGTACCAAAAAAAAAAAAAAAAAAAAAAAAAAAAGTAAGAGATCATGAAAAATTGATCTAGTAGCTGCTAGATGATGCAAAGAAGACTAATCTATCATTAATTCAAATTAGTGAAAAATATCATGAGATAGCACAAAGGGCACAAAAATCTTGTTTATAGAAAACTTTCCAACCATAGAAAAAGAAATTAACACATAGATAAGTGAGGCATATAGAACCCCATATAGCCATTATCACAAAAGAATTACACCAAGACATATTGTAGTCAAGATTCCAGAAATTCAACTCAGGAACAGAGTCTTACAAGCTGTTAGAGAATAGAAACAAATCACCTATAAAGAAAAACCCACCAGAATTATAGTAGACTTCTCAACACAAACCCTAAAGTCAAGGCGAGATTAGAGCAAAGTTTTTCAAGCCATAAAAAAACCCCTTCAAATCCAGGTTGATATATCCCACAGAATTACTTTTAAAATTGATGGAGAAATAAGATGCTTCCATGATAAAGAGCACCTAATGAAATTCATGACCATGAAATCAGAACTCAAAAAAATTCTAAAGGATATCCCAGAAAGAGACAATGAAGATAACAATGCCAAAATGTCTAATAAGATGAAGCCACCAGGCAAGCCAAGTAATGAAATAGAAAGGAAAGAATGGGAACCAAAAATGAAAAAATTACAATGACAAGGATAAGTCAATACCTATAAGTTATAACCATCAGTTTAAATGGTCTAAATTCACCAAACAAAGGAAACATTAGAAGAATGGATCAAGAAACATGATCTTACAATATATTGCATAAAATGAACATATTTAACCCAAAAAGAAATTCATAGATTGAAAGTTAAATGATGAAATAAAATATTCCATGCAACAGGAACCCAGAAAAAAGTAGGAGTTGCTATCCTAATTTCAGAAAAAATTGGATTTCAAGCCAAGACTGATCAAAAGAGACAAAGAATGTCACTACATACTAGTTGTCATCAATTCAACAAGAAAAGATAATAATAATAAATATATATGCACAATGTACCAGCACACCCAACTTCTTAAAATAGACACTAATGTACATAAAAAAATTAGATAAGCACCAATACAATTGTAATGAGGAATCTCAATACCCTACTGTCAAAGACATATAGATAAACTAGACAAAATATTATAAAGAAATATCAAATTTGAACAAAACCTTGAGCAAATAGACTTAATAGATATCTACAGAGTGTTCTACCCAACAACAACAAAATATATATTCTTCTTAGCATCACACAGGACTTTCTCCAAAAATAGATCACATACTAGCCCATAGAGCATGCTTAAGTAAATGCAAAGGAATGAAATTATCCCATGCATATTTTCAGATTATAGCACAAGGAAACTAGAAATCAATGGCAAAAATACCAGAGAAATTATGTATATACATGAAAATTAAATAATACCATCTTGAATAATCCATGAATCACAGAAGAAATTAAACAGTTCCTATAATCAAATGACAATTCCAGTACAACATACTGGAACCTATGGGATACAATGAAAGCAATTCTAAGATGGAAGTTTATAGTGGTGAATTTACATATCGGAAAAAACAGACCAAGCTCAAATAAATAACTTAATAATGCACCTCAAATTCCTAGAAAAACAAGTATATTCCAAACCCAAAGCTAGCATGAGGAAATTACAAAAACCAAAGAAGAAACCAATGCATTTGAGACTAAAAAACAAAAGAATGAATCAATAAATTAAAGAGTTGGTTCTCTGAAAGATTAAACAAAATGTATAAACTCTTATCCAATCGTATCAAAATAGGGAGGTGAATACCCAAATCCATGCAATTAGAAACAAAAAGGGTAAAATCACACAGGATTCTGTGTAAATCCAGAAGATCATCATTAAATGTTTTGAGAAACTGATCTCTAATAAAATGGAATATTCAGAAGAAATGGATAAATTCCTAGATATATATGAACTACCAAAGCAGAACCAAGAAAATATAAAAATCTTGAATAATCCAATATCACTCAGTGAAATTATAAAAGGAGTAAAAACCCACCAACTGAGGAAATCCCAGGTTCCAATGGATTTACTGCTGAATTCTACAAGAAATTTAGAGAAAATTTAATGCCATTTATCCTCAAACTCTTCAATGATATTGAAAGTGAAGCAGTATTCCCAGTCATTCCTGGAAGCAAGTATTACTGTGATTCCAAAACTATAAAAAGACCCAACCAAAAAAAGAGAACATCAGGCCAATCTCTCTCTTTTTTTTTATTGAACTCAATGTGATTTTTATTTATTTTTTATTTTTTTGCTTTTTTTCACTTATTAAGTTTATCACTACATTTTAGGTATACAATACGATGACATTCATCATTGGGAATTTGTACCATTACATGATATATCTTGTTTCTTATTTTTCCCCATTTCTTTGCCCTCCCTTCAACCCCTCCACCCCTCCCTATTTACAAAGACTTTGTTACCATTTTTTCCTTTTCTCATATTTTTTCCTCTCCCTTATTTCCTTTCTCCTACCCCTTCCAGTTCCCCTTAAAAGGGAAGGCCAATCTCTTTAATGAACATAGATGAAAAAAACCCTCAATAAGATACTGGCAAACAGAATTCAGTAAATAATGAAAAGGATTACTTATTTGTAAAATATGACCAAGTAGGATTCCTTCCAGTGATGTAGGGACAATTCAGCATATAAAAATTAATAAATGTAATACACCACATTAACAGAAGCAAGGAAAAACAACCACATAATCATCTCAATAGATACAGAAAAAGCATTGGACAAGATCCAACATCCATTCATGATATTAAATAAACAAAGAAAATGAGAGTGGAAGGTCTTTATCACAATCTGATAAAAACCAACTGTTACAAACCAAAAAAGGCAGCAACATACTAAGTGGAGAAGAGCTAAAAGCTTTCACTCTAAAATCAGGAAAAAGGAAAGAATGCACACTATCATCACTCTTGTCCCATATACATAGTTCTCAAAATATTAAACAAAATAATCAGAAAAGAGAAAGAAATACAATAATGTGGATAGGAAAGCAAGCAGTTAAATTATTGTTTGCTGATGGCATGATCCTCTACAAAGAAGACCCCCAAAATTCAGTGAAAATACTCCTAGAATTAATAAGCATATTTCATAGCATAGAAGGATAATGTCAACACACAAAATCAATACCTGTACACCAATAACTCACAGAGAGAGAAATTAGGGAAACAACACCTTTCATAATAGTATCAAGAAAAATGAAATACATAGGAATTAACCTCAGCAAGGAAGTGAAAGACCTCTGCAACGAAAATTATAGCACTCTGGAAAAGGAGATAAAAGGGCACCAGAAAATGGAAAGGTATCCCCTGATCCTGGACAGGCAGAATAAACATATTGAAAATGGCCACACTTCCAAAAATGTTATACAGATTTAATGCAATCGCAATCAAAATAACAATAGCATTCCTCACAGACCTAGTGAAAACTGTCCTAAAGTTCCTATGGAATCAGAAGTGATGTAGAATAGCAAAAGCAGTTATGGGCAACAAGAGCAACTGAGGGGGCATCATGATCCTGAATTTCAAATTATACTTTGAATCTACACTGATAAAAACAGCATGGTAAGGGGCCGGGGATTTAGCTCAGTGGTTTCTCTGCCTGCTGCGCAAGCACAAGGACCCGAGTTCGATCCCCGGTACCAAACAAACAAACAAACAAAAAACCCAGCATGGTATTGGCAATAAAACAGACTTGTGGATCAATAGAACAAAATAATGGAAGCATGAACAGGTCCAGGAACACTCAGCTACCTTATCTTTGACGAAGGAGCATAAACTGCCAGAGGAATGATAACCTCCTTAACGAATAGTGCTGGGAAAAGTGGCTATTTATACACTGAAGATTAAACCTAGACTTATATATCTCTCCATACACTAAACTAAAATCAAACTGAATCCAAATATATAAATATTAAAACAGAGACAATCAGTTGGAAGATAGAACAGGTAAAACTGTTGAAGATACAGGTGTAGGCAATGATGTTCTGAACAAAACCTTAGTTGCAAAAGAAATATTGCAAAGAAAAAACAAATGAGACCACATCACATTAAAAATCTTCTGCACAGCAAAGGAAAGCATTAACGGTGTAAAGATAACCTACAGAATGGGGAAAAATTTTTGCCAGCTGTGCCTTAGACTGAGGACTAATATCTAGACTATATAAAGAACTCAAAAAAAAAAAAAAAAAAAAACTAGATCCCCAAAATATAAAGACCCAGTTAAAAATGGGTGGCTGAAATGAATAGACATTTCTCATTTGAAGAAGTAAAAACATCCAACATACATGAAAAAATTTTGAACATCACTGGCCATTTGAGAAATGCAAATTAAAACAACACTGAGATTCCATCTCACTCCAGAAAGAATGAGCCCTGTAGTATTCTGTGTCTCACACCAGGGAAAGGAAGCTCTCTCCCCAACTGCAAAACCTTGGGAAGGTAGGGGATAAACAAGTGAATGGCAAATGTGGAATCCACCCAGCTCCTTGTGCCTGGAGTTAACAATACTGTATTGGGCTCCAGGCACATCTGAGTCCCTGTGGGACATCTGACATTTGTCTCACTCCAACTAAGACCTTCAGGTAGCACAGAGGACTAACATTGGTCCCCTTTGAGTCTGTACCTGGCACCTTCAGATTGCTTTAGTTACCAACCAGCATTCACTGCCCTATAACCACCCCTAGACTTGCCGGACACTCTGTCTTACATGCAGCACCAATCTTGGGCAGCCTAGGTTTGCATAGGGAGCCCCAAACCCTTGTAGGTCTCTGCCTGGTGCACTGGGCAAATGGCCTCTATAGTATAATAAAGCACAATTTAGTTTGAATTGAGATAGAATTCCAGTGATATAATCTAAATATAGATGTGTGTGTGTGTGTGTAGGGGGGTGTTACACAAGGCAGGTTCCACCAGAAATTATTGTTGTTTTTCAATTGAAAAAGGAGAAATTTCTGTTATAGGTGGAAATTGAAAGACCAGTTGTGCAATGAAGCATCTTTTAAGTCACTATGCAGGTGTGGTGCTCTATTTTGCAACCAAGTTCACCAAAACTGAAAGAATGTTATCTAAAACAAAATTCAAGTCCAGGCAATGAATGAATCCAATAATAAAGTGATCCAATTGGAAAGCATGTGTTGTGGTCGCAAAATTTTAAAAAAATGAGTTCTAGCCTAAAAGTCAATGTAATTAAAGGCAGCAGAACTGACCTGGATAATGGGTATACATATTTCCTCAAATTAAGACCATCCAATCTTTATTTAATAGCCTTGATGATCAGAAGGCAGGGGTACAGAACAGCTAAAGTTGTCAATTTTCAATTATCTGGAATTTTCTGTATGCTTGCATTTGACTGGTCCCAATGATTCAGGGTGAGAAGAGTTGAACCATGTTCTTTAGAAATTGAGAAGGAACTAAAATGGGTTACTTCTATTGACTTAATACAGAATAGTCAAGATTCTGTGCAAACACTCAGAAAAAATAGAAGCAAAGTAAACAATTTTGTTTCAATTTCATTTCTTATATACTATACAAGTCTTAATCATTTAAATAAGGAAGGAATTATGCCTAGCACTAATTTCTTGTTTTTCAAAATAGTAAGTATCTTTACATGAGATAATATCAGCTTCAAACATACGTGTTTCTTGGAGTTCTTCCACAGTTTATTTAAGTAACATATTAGATTTGATTTTTCTAGGTCATAGCTGAATATGTTGTATAAATCAAAGAGAGGTTTCAGTGAAGGTGAAGATTCATTCAGTGAATTATTTACTTACTTGAAATAACTAAAGAGAACTTAGGAATTATCTCAGCTCTATATTGGGTAGGTTTTGGACATAGCAGAGAATGTTTGACCATAGAATTATATTACAAAAGACCTATCAAAAAGGAAATATATTGTCCCAAATACTATGAGGCTGTATGAATTTCTAGATAGGGTACTCTTTAAGGTACATAACATAATTTTATTTGTGACTAAATACTGATTTAAAGGAAACTTTAAATAAAATATCTAAACACTATATATGATATTAGAAAAATATGGTTCATAGAAAAATATTTATCAAACCTAGTGTTTGGTTGGAACCCTAAGTTTTAATTTTAAAACTGGTAAAACTGAGTAAATGTAATTATTTTGAAAACCTCAGGAATTCAAACTTTTATCATTGCCATGCAGATTTGAGGTGCTTGAGGGAACGTGAAATCAATGTCTTCACTGGAATCCAAGATGAAGACAATAATTTTCTTAAGTTGAAGCTTGAATTTCCAAGGTAACAATACTATGCATTCATTGTATGCTCTCCTGATTTTAATTCTTTTATGAAGTAAGTTTATCACTGTATGTAATTATATATGTTAAAAATATTTTTGGAACATGTATTATTGCTCTAAACCACAGAATAATTGTTTATCTGTTCTAGTTGTGTTGGATTCAAGTAAATTGTTGGATAAGATTTATCACTCAATTTATATTCTCTTCAAAGAATTTATCAAACTGTATGGTTTGAATTGTGTGATTATACATGTGCTTTTACTTTAACTGTAGAACCATTGTCAAAGAGCCACCATCTCTGAATAATTTGGATAAAGAAAGCCAACAATTTTAAGTTAAATTATTTCTTTGAATCCTGAATTCTTCATTTATACACTTGGTGTTTGGGAGCAGCAGTTCTTGCTATGACCCATGGAATTCAGGGAAAATAAGAAGCACTTACATTTGTATTTAATATTTTGAGAGTATGTAAACCTATATTACCTACAGAAAAAAAAAAAACCCTCCATTTTCATCAGATTTCCACAGAGTTCCATGAACCAAAACTGATTAGGAATATAGGCCTTTGCTATGTGCAGATGACAAATTTCACATTATAGTATTTAGTCTGAGTGAGTTAAAAATACATCCTCCACACTCCAAAGTGATGTTGGCATGCTTTGGAACCTGGGCATTTGCACGTGATTCACAGCAAAATATTATTTTGCTTTTTGACCAAAAAATTATATTGAATTTTTGTACAACTTTGTATGTAAAATACATATGATGGAAAATAGACTGCTTAGGATTTCATTCATTTAAAATTTCCCAGTAACCTGACCTTAAGGATAATACAGAAAACATATGTGATGCTGAGAGAAAAAGAGGGACAAGAATCCATGACAGCCTTGGTCTGTACTCCCTTCATTGAAGTGCCTAGTGTACCCCCTTAGCATGGAAAATCACCATCGCAGAGAATTCCTAGATTCACAGCTGTTACTTGAGTTATGTGTGAAAAGATGCCATCCAATTATGTTGAGATTTAGGTTACAACCTTCTCTTTCTGTCTTTCACAGCAATGTATACAATTCTGTCAGATAAGGTAGCAGCTGATGAATGCCCACTATCCTTGAGAGCCATTTGATAAGTCTACCTGGGACAATATAAGAGGCTATAATCATACTCAATGCGTTCATTAGGTACATGTTTATTCATTTCTTTAAACCATAGGGTGTGGATTTTATACAATCTTTAATTACCTCTTCACCTCTCCATAGTAATTGAGATCAGCTGAAACTCCCAAGAGAGTGCTCCTCCAAATTTAATTGGTGATAAGCAGAGAATGTCTGCATTCCTGTGAGAGCTTTGCTTTCTGGAGATTCTTTACTGTCTCTCACTGACAGGAAAGTGAGACTGCATTTTTCAGTCTCTTTTATTCCAGCAAATAAAGGATTTCTTGATTCTTTTTGTGAGTTTACAGCTATAATGTGCTTGATTTATGAATTCTGAATTACATCTTGTAAATGACCTTTTAATTGGGGCATTAAAAACAAAAAAAATATAGAAATACTCATGAAATTAAATGAATTTTAGTTTTTGCAAGCTAATTTGGCTTATCATTCAAAAGCAAAAGAGAGGCTTACTTCTCATTTCTCAAAACCAGACTGGGAGTGAGTGAATTGAAATTAAGATATTATCCTTTTGCCTTATGAATATCAGGAAGAATAAATGGAAAAGAAGGGGATAATATAAAGGTCATACTAGGGAACAAGACATTGGATCCTTGGGGATGTTAGCTCTCCTGATATATAATATATTTGTGGTTTTTGTCTACAGAAGATCATAACAACTCAGCAGTCATAAATTCTTAGTCAATATTCTAATTAGTTTACTTACGTCACATCAAAATATAAGGTTTGCTTTTCTTCTCATATGTTGCTTTATATGCAATATGTATGTATGACACTGAATCTATGATTTTACAAAACAGAGATGTTTCACTGATATGCTTTGGATTATATCTATATTACATGAAATATGTGTATTTATTAGGGAAGAGGTTTAAATAGGTCAAAATAGACTTAAACCTAGCACTTTCAGATTACTATCATTTTTCTTAGGAGTCAAAAAGGTATTTTGCCTTCTATTAGCACTGTGTGGAAAATTACTTAGTTTATTCATTCTAAAATTTTTTCAATCACTATGGAAATGCAGTGAAGAGGAGAATTATAATAATATTCTGATTTGTGATGTTTGAACATGTATGGTATATTTTGAGTCTTTTTTGTATTCCCAACAAATAACAAAGTATCTGCTTTTGTAAAAGTGGAACAAATTCTCAAAAGCATTTTTTATGTATGGGAATGAATATCAAATGGCCAAAGATGTAAGAAGAAATCAAACTGTAAATATTTGCCCCTTTACTTCTCTGATTTGTGTGATGATTCACTGATTGTTGCATTCTTCATTTTTACAAATTCTAATGAAAAGTAAAAAGGAGAGGTATTGAAACAAAACAGTGAAACAAAATGAGTCCAAAAAAGCAAAAAAAAAAAAAAAAAAAAAAAAACAGGGAGAGAAAAATATACCACTTCTTCAAAGAAATAAGAAAAATTTAAGTCCAAGAAGAAATAAGCCACACAGTAACTTATGAATAGAATAAACAGAAAGAAACAAAATCGATCATCAAATACCCATAAGAAGACTCCCAATTTTCTCTCTATCCTCTGACCCTCAAGAAGTCACTCCATTTCTTTTGAATGTTCACCAACAATTTTTCTGTTTCTTGGAGCAGTAAATGTGTAACAATGCAGATTATCTTCAATTAATTGCACAGGTAAAATATTGAAATAAACTCATGGAAGTAATTTTTGAGCAGGTTAAGTTGAAGACAATTTTCTGTCAATGGCTGAAGTCTAGAAAGAATAAATATGTAATGGGGGAAGACATTTATTACAGTTTGTGTCTAGATGTATCCCTAAAGCCTCATGTGGTCATAGAGCTTTTTCAGACCTGGCTGAATTTAGAGTGTGTGACATTAGGATTAAGGGTGTGTGATTACTAAATCAGTCCACTGATTGGTTTGCCAAAACCTTAATCCCTAGTATTCTGGATAAGATAAAAGAGGCAGAAAGATGCTAAGGTGCCTTGTTGCTTTTGCTACCATGTAGAAGCCATGAACGGTTTCTCCTCTGTGACTCCTGTCTGCCATGTACTACTCTGCCTTGGAGCCGGCCAATTATGGACTGAAACCTCTAGAAACTATGAGCTAAATAAATCCTTTCCCCTTTAACTTTGGGGGCCAGGTATTTTCTTAAGTAGGAGAGAAAAGTAACTAACACAACCTTTCTTTTTCAATCATGAATCAGCCTTTGGTCCTGAGAAAGAATTCAGTATTTATACAAACTCCTGTGTGGAGGTAGTATTTAGTTGATTCATGTGAATAATATGTGAAGATTGGGAGAAGATAAAGATCTCAGGATCATTAATCTTTACTCCTAAATTTGATTTTATTTTAATTAAATTAAAGTTGTGAAACAAGTTTTGTATCTTTTGCAATTGCAGAATTAGAAATCTATGTTTTTAATCAACAAAGGCAGGTGAACATACCAGCATTTTCTGTTCACCTAATTTAACAAATATTTTAGTGTGTGACATGGTTAATTTAACTATAGATAAAATAAAATACTTTTTATGTTCTCTTCTAATAATAAAGTAAATCTGATATAAAATTTCTTACTATTTAATAGCTATTTTTCATGTGTTACACATCATATTTATAAAACATTGTCCAATTTAATATTTTAATCAATACACAATATAAATCTACACAAAACATAGACTTCTATAAACATGGACGTCTGACATTTTGCATGCTAGTCTGCATGTGTGCATGTTGAGCATGGTGAGTAGGAGTGCACCTTTCTCAAGAAAATCTTCTGGGATCATGTAGTCGACGAGGTCCTTATAGAAGGCAGGAACACTTATGATTTATGTCCTGTATATAACTCTTGGGTACACACATCAGTGTGGACCAACCTGTAAATTATAACTCAAGTTGTAAAAAGCCATGAATTCCCAGTATGTCTTTGAGTTATGACCATTAAAAATTGTGAATTTCAGTAATACTTTACATGTTCTCTTACTAAAGATTTCAGTATCTGCTGAATAGAAACTGTAGATGTAGTGGCTGATTGGATAGCACAATTGCCTTGAAGCTGCAAAGTAAGAAGTTAAACTACTTTGCAGTGGAAATATTATAAACCACCCACCAACATCTTTGTCACTGGACTTTTCTGAGTACCAATTAAATTAAAGTTCATTTACTATGTATCCTGTGTACATTTGCATAATGAAAATCAAGGAGAATTTATTTGAACACAGAATATTAACTTTTGTTTGGTGAGACCAAGTCTTGGAGTGAAAGTTTATCATTTTCCATAGACAATCTGGTTGAAAATCAGTATATGATTTATAAACACATACAAGTATTGCCTTTCTTGACTCTGCCAGACTGTAATAGAAAAACTCTACTTGAAAGCCTTGCAAAACAGCATAACAGAACCTAATATATAAAACATGTATGCTTTTATATGCTTTGTCATTAATGGCAAAAGATATTTCCAAAATTTATTCAGTTATGATATTTGCACTGAATATCTTACAAAAGGTTTTTCCCCCCAATTAAAAAAAAAACCCTGTTACATCTTACCTTAAAATTCTCCAGAAAAATGGGTGTAATTTTAAGTCTCTCACTTAACTTGAAGCTTAGCTTTAGAATATATCCTTCTTTTAAACATATTATCAATTCCCTGTGTTTCTGGCAATCAAAGATCACTAATAGGAAGGTTATAGCAAGCATCATGGAAATAAAAGTCAAATGAGACAAAGAATTTCTTTTCTTGTTTTCTTTCTATTCCCTGTGTAAAAGATCAATCTTCTCATAGAAGAGGGGTCCAGGAGAGCTGGATATATCAAGGATTTGAAAGCTTTTTTGGTATTGCCACATCTTTTATTTTATACCTTACTTAGGTGATTATCCTCTTTTACTTTCTCAAATTTGGTATTTTAGAACGACTTTTCCAAATACCTTGTTAATCCCTTTATTTTAAGCATGATAAAATGATGATTATGATAAAAATTAATGTTAACATTCTGTTAACCATTTTTGTCGCATTATAACAGAAAGCTTAGATTGTTTTTAAATTGACTTCTGTATCTATGACTAAAGTTTGCCATCTAGTGGAAATACTGAAATATCAGGATAGTGTTTGCTATCCTAGTTAAAAACTGAGTGTAGGACATATCTAGATTCATTAGTTTGAGTGAGTTCATAAGTAAGTTTCAATAGTATTTTAATAATAGAATCTATTGTCAAACTTAGTCACACTAACTAAACTGATGTTCTTGTATAAAAATAGCCTGAATAAATGAATTAAAAATTAATAAATGCTTTGGAAATAGTGAATTTAACTGAATTTGGAAGCAATGTGCATTTCAAATGTGAAATGATTTCATATTGCCTATAATCTGAACTTGATCATCCTTCAAGGAAATTGCTGAAGTTCTTTTCTCTCTGCCCTCTTCAACACATAGTATTAATAAGATCCCAAGAAAGACCATATATACATAAATCTGAGGATACATTAAATGAGATTATGGTTCTTAACCTCTTCATCAAATATATTAAAGGTCATGGCATATCTTTTTATTAATTGTGTATTTAAAATTAATTATGTGTTTCAAAACAATAATCTTTTTCATATCAAAGGATGACTTTCCTTCAGGTTTCCTGAATAAATTTAGTTATTCATTAATAAATGAAAAGTTTCTTGTGGCTCTAGTGTTTACCTCCTGTTGTGCCTTATTACTCTGAAGAATACACCTGCAACCTCAACCTTGAAGACTGTTTTAAAAGTGTCATTCCTGATTGTGTGTCATTCAGTGTCTTCTGATGTTTTGAAGTGAATGACTAGGCAAAAATCAGGTGGATGGCAGGAAAGGAAGGGTCTGTAGTAATGATTTGAACACAGTGGCATAATAGGAACAAGGGATAAATTGACACACATTTCTATAAAGGGACTTAAGCAAAAGCAACAAAGGACAAGATGGCAGAGTTGAGCTAGCTATTGATACAAGAGCACAAAAGATAAGTCCACCCTTTATGCGTTCATGATTTAGGAGATCTTGGAGGGTGAAAAAGACATATGTAGTCCTTTGTTATAGTACAAATAGAAGCGGTACCATTTGGAGTAGAAAGAGCAGAGGATTGTACCACAAGAAGACAATAGCAACTTGTTTTATTGTCTCATCAATCACTTTTGTCTCTAAACTTAGACCTATTCTATGAACATGCATATATGTAAATACGGATATATTTCTCATTACCTTTGATTTATAGTGTCTGATCCTAGTCACTTTTCCATGATTTATGAGAAATTTTCCCTTGTATTTCTTTAGTTTTCTTAACAAGAAATACTACTTCTCAAGGGGAATATACTAAACCATAGACAAAATGAAAGGAATATTATAAAAAATGCTTTAAATCTTCTAATGGTTGTAAAACAGAATAATCCTTTTGTATGCCAGCTATAGTAAGACATTTAAATAAAAAGAGCATCTAACTCTGGAACTAATGTTGGTGCTGAATTAATTAATGAAATTATACTTGGAGAGCATCTCTGTATTTTAAGGCTAAAAATGACAGATACACGAAATATTAGGAAATTTCCAACTGAATCATAAATACAAACCATTTTAAAGTGTGCTTTTCTCAGCACATTAATTGTAATGTAGATATTGGATTTCATTACTTATTGTGGGAATACATGATTAGAAAATTGTTTATTTGTTTAAAGATGTGCTTGCATTGATTCTTTTTTGAAGATTGATATGTAGGAAGATGATGATGATAGGTAATTGGTGTGATAAAACAAGACACTAATGTTATACTCAAAATCCCCCCTGCACACAAACAGCCAGAAAACACATGAAAAATTCTCAGTCTCACTAATATTCAAGGAAATGCAGAAAGTACAATAAGATATTATTTTGTATATGTTAGAATGGATATCACCACAAAGATTTCAAAAATGCTAGTAAGGATTTAGATAAAAGGGAACTGTTATACACTGCTTCTGAGAATGTAAATTAGTGTAGAAAGTATGAGAAGTAGTATGAAAGTTTCTAAAAATGAAAATGAAAATATTGTATGATACAGCAATCTTATTTTTGGATATATATTCAAAGGAGATGAAATCATTATACCAAAAAGATATTTACACTCCCATGTTTATTGCAACACTAGTCATTATAGATAAAATGTGAAATCAACTCAAATGCCTTTCAGTGGATGAATGGATAAAGAAAATGTGGTTGTTTCTGCTTTGCTATGCCTGTTTGTCATCCCTGCCTTGGAGTTGGATGATTATAGACTGAAACCTCTGTGAACTGAGCCTTCTGGGCTGCCATACCAGCCCCCCCCCCCGAGTGCCAAGGAGTAGAGCCACCCCCAGTGATGAGGAAGAGCTTTCTGGACTGCCATACCACCACTTCCAGTGCCAAGGAGCAGAGTCACACCAAGCACTGAGGAGGAGCCTTCTGGGCTGCTGTACCACTGCCCCTGGGGCCCAGGAGAAGAGCCACCACCAGTGCACAGGAGGTGAGCCACACAGACTCCAGCAGCACACACCCTCACATACCACTCCTTCCTTGAAATGAGAAGACATGAAAACAAGTCTCAAAACCAGACATCCAGATAATGTAAGTAACCTAAAAGGGAAACAGGATGGAACAATCTGATACACAACCATCAGGACTTCCTGAACTGACAACAAAAGAGGATCTGGAAAAAATTAAATCAGAAATAATTCCTCACATGACAGCAGAGATTGTGCCCATAGTGCATGACATGATTAATAAATCTACAGAGGACATAGATAAAAAAATAGACATCTGAGGAACATGATGGAATCCCAAATAGGAAACAAATGGGATCCATAAAACAGATGCAAACAGATTTCCAGGAGATGAAAAACTCCATTGAAAACTTACACAGCAGAATGAACCAATGTGAGGATAGAATTTCATATATAGAAGAAAAGATGCAATTAGTGACCAGGAAAAGAAAAATTGCTTTCAAATTGTAAGGGACCATGAGAAATCAATCTAGCAGCTGCTAGATGATGCAAAGAAGAATAACATAAGACAGATCAGAGTCAATGAAGAAAGAGGAGAGAGTGCAGATGACATAAAAAAACTCACAGAAGTGATGGAAGAAAACTTCAAAAGCAGGGGAAAAGAACTTGACATATAGATAAGTGAGGCATATAGGGTTCCAACTAGCCTTGATTAAAAAATATCTACACATAGGCATATAATAATTAAGATTCCAGAAACCCAACAAAAGAACAAAATTCTACAAGCGGTCACAGAAAAGAAACAAATCACAAAGGAAAGCCCATCAGAATCACAGCAGATTAATCATAGCAAACTCTCAAGGCAAGAAGTCCTTTGAGTGAACTACTCCATGCCCTAAAGGAAAACAGCTTCCAAACCAGATTGACATATCCTGCAAAACTATCTTTCAAAATTGATGGAGAAATAAGATACTTTCATGACAAAGAGCACCATAGGAACTTCATGAATACCAAACCAGCAATACACAAAAGTTTAGACAATATCCTAGGAAAAAACAATGAGGATCACAACCCCAGGAAGCGCAGCAGAATGAATCCATCAGGTACAAAATGAAAATAAATGCAAAGGGGGAGAATCTAACAAAAAGAAAAAGCCATGACAAGGATAAGTCAATACATATCAATTATAACCATCAATGTTAATGGTCTCAATTGACCAATCAAAAGAAATTGACTGGCAGTATGGGTCAAGAAGCAAGATCCAACAATAATGCTGCATACAAGAAACACACTTAATTCAAAAAGAAACTCATAGACTGAAAGTCAAAGGGTGGAAAACAATACTCCATGTGACAGGAACCCCCCCCAAAAAGCAGGAGTAGCTATCCTCTTTGCAGATCAAGTGGATTTCAAACCAACACTGATTAAGAGAGACAAAGAAGGACATTACATCCTTATAAAGGGAACAATCCAAGAGGAAGAGATGACAATCATTAATACATATGCACCAAACACAAGTGGACCCAAATATATAAAACAAATACTAACAGACATGAAAAATCAAACAAGCACTAATACAATAGTAGTGGGGGACCTCAATACCCCACTGTCATAAATAAACAAACTAGACAAAAAATAAGCAATGAAATACTAGAACTCACTCTTGAATAAATGAACTTAACAGATGCTTAGAGTGTTCCACCCCACAAAATCAGAATACACTTTCTTTTCAGCTCCACATGGGCCTTTCTCTAAAATAGACCACATCACATACTCATAGAACATATTTAATAAGTGCAAAGGAATTGAAGTTATCCCCTGTATATTATTAGACCATAGTGCAATAAAACTGGAGATCAATAGCAAAAGAAACTGCAAGAATTTCATAAACACATGGAAATTGAACAACACACTTCTGAATAACCAGTGGGTCACAGAGGAAATTAAAGAAAAAATCAGACAGTTCCTTCAACTAAATGACAATGACAATACAACATATCAGAATCTATGGGACACAGTGAAAGCAGTCTTACAAGAGAAATTCATAGCAGTGAATACTCATATAAGGAAAACAAAGTGAGTCCAATTAAACAACCTGATGCTGAACCTCAAGCTTCTAGAAAAGGAAGAGCAGGACAAACCCACAGCTCGTACAAGGGAGGAAATTATAAAGATCAGAGCAAAAATCAATGCAGTAGAGACTAAGAGAATGATACAAAACATCAATGAAGCAAAGAGTTGGTTCTTCGAAAGAATAAACAAAATTGACAAACCCTTAGCCAACCTTATCAGAAAAAGGAAAGAAAAGCCCCACATCCATGCATTTTGGAATGAAAAGGATGAAATTACAATGGATTCAGCAGAAATCCAGAGAATTATCAATACCTACTTGGAGAATCTATGTGTCAATAAGATGGAAAACACAGAAGAAATGGACAGACTCCTAGATACATATGAATTACCAAAGTTAAACAAGGAAGACCTAAAAATTCTAAATGACACAATATCAATCAATGAAATTGAAAATGTAATAAAAAACTTACCAACTAAGGAAAGGCCAGGTCCTGATGGCTTCACTGCTGAATTCTACAAGATATTTAGAGAGGAACTGCTGTCACTACTGTTTCAAAATCTTCAATGAAATTGAAAGGGAAGCAGTACTCCCAAATTCATTCCTGGAAGCAAGCATCACCTTGATCCCCAAAGCAGAGAAAGACACAATCAAAGAAGAGAACTAAAGGCCAATCTCACTAATGAACATAGATGCAAAAATCCTTAGTAAGATACAGGCAAATAGAATGCAGAAGATCATCAAGATTATACACCCTGACCAAGTCATATTCATCCCAGGGATCCAGGGATGGTTCATCATACTCAAATCAATAAATGTAATACGGTATATCAATAGAACCAAGGACAAAAACCATTTGATCATCTAAATAGATACAGAAAATGCATTTGACAAAATCAAACGTGCTTTTATTATAAAAACCTTACAAAAAATTTGAATAGATGGTCTCTACCTCAAACTGATAGAAGCCATCTATGAAAAACCAACAGCCAGTATCATACTAAATGGTCAAAAACTGAAATCCTTCCCACTGAAATCAGGAATAAGAAAAGGATGTCCATTTTTACCACTCCTGTTCAATATAGTTTTGGCAACATTAGCCACAGCAATTAGACAAGAGAAAGAAATAAAAGGAATAAAGACAGGAAAGGAAGAATCAAATTATCATTATTTGCAGATGACTTGATACTCTATATAGAAGACCCTAAGAAATCCACCAAAAGTCTTCCAGCGTTAATAACCAAATTCAGTAAAGTAGCTGGATAGATGGCCAACACACAAAAATCAATAGCCTTTCTGTACACGAAAAACAGACTCACTGAAAGAGAAATGGGGGAAAGAAATCCTCTCACAAGAGCATCCAAAAAACTGAAATACCTAGGAATCAACCTAACAAAAGAAATCAAAGACCTCTTCTCTGAAAACTATAGCACTCTGAAAAGAGAGATTGAAGATGATATCAGAAAATGGAAAGACATCCCTTGCTCCTGGGTAGGAAGAATCAACATAGTGAAAATAGCCATACTTCCAAACTGCTATATATATTCAATGCAATCCCAATTTAAATTCCAGCATCATACTACAGGGACCTTGAGAAAACAATCGAAAAATTCATTTGGAACCAGAAGAGACCTAGAATAGCAAAAGAAATTATAGGCAACAGAAACACGGCAGGGGGGATCACAACCCCCAACTTAAAATGATACTACAAAGCTACTGTGATAAAAAAAACAGCATGGTACTGGCAAAGAAACAGACCTGAGGACCAGTGGAAAACATTAGAAGTTACAGAAACTCAGGCACCTCATCTTCCTCAAAGGAGCCAAACACCCTCACTGGAGGAAAGATGGCCTCTTTAATAAATGGTGCTGGAAAAATTCGGTTTGAACTTGCTAAAGATTAAAACTAGACCTATATCTCTCATCATGCACTAAACTAAACTGGAAATGAATTAAAGATTAAAGACTAAAACAGAAATGCTGAACCGGCTGAAACAGAGGTTAGATAGAACTCTTGAAGACATTGGTGTAGGAAAAGATTTTATGAACAAAACCTCAGTTGCCCGTGAACTACCAGAAACAATCAACAAGTGGTATGTCTACTTATTAAAAAGCTTCTGCATGGCAACAGACACCACCAATAGTGTGATGAGACAACTCACAATGTGGGAAAATATTTTCATCTGCTGTTTCTCAGATAAAGGTCTACTATCTAGAATCTATAATTAAGTTGAAAATATAAGAGCTCCCAAATTTAAAGATCCAATCTGAAAATGGGCATCTGAAATGAAGAGACATTTCTCAAAGAACTAGAAATAGAAATTAAACATATAAAAAATGTTCAAAATCACTGGTCATTTGAGAGATGCAAATGAAAACCATGCTGAGATTTCACCTCACCCCAGAAAGAATGACTGCTATCATGATATCAACCAATAACAAATGCTGGCAGGGCTGTGGGGAAAGAGGAACACTGCCCCCCTGCTGGTGGGAATGTAGACTGGTGCAACCACTGTGGAAATCTGTATGAAAATACACCAAAGAACTAGGACTAGAAGTCCCATTTGACTCAGTTATTTCCCTGCTGGGTATCTTCTCCAAAGAATTAAAAGAATCATACCACAGTCATATATGTGCATCCATGTTTATAACAGCACAATTTGTAATAGCTAAAACTTGGAAGCAGCCCAATTGCCTTTCAAGTGGAGACTGGATAAAGAAAATGTGTTTTTTCTTTAATAAAATGGAGTACTACTCAGCCATAAAAAATGAGAAATTAGAGACATTTATAGCTAAGTAGATGCACTTTGAGGCGATACTTTTATATGAAATAAATAGGGCACACATGTGCAAATACCAAATAGTTCCTCTAGTGCAAGAAACTGAAAGTTTAAATAAGGTCTAAAAGGTACAATAGATAATGTGAAATAGGAAGAAAAGGGACAAAGTAGAATGGGAATGTAATGGGTAGGAGAAAGGAAAGAAGGGATTGGAATTAATATGAGAAAATTTTAAAATGGAAACAAAATTATTGTAAATAGAGAGGGATGGAGTGGTTGAAGGGAGGGCAGGGGAATGGGGAAAATAGGAACTAAGAGAGATTATGTAAAGGTGCAAATTTCCACTGATGAATGTAATTATATTGTATAACTAAAATGTACCAATAAAATTAATTAAAAGAAGGAAAATGTGCAACTGAATACTTTTCAGACATGGAAAAGAATAAAATTTTGTCTTTTGCAGTAATGTGTGTGGAATTGGCCATCGTGATGGATGTTAAGTGAAATAAGCCAGACACAGGGAGTCAAATATTACATGTCCTCACTCATTTGTGGAATTGAATCAGTCAATCTTGTAGAAATGAATTGCATTGTGGTTGCTACAGACTGGAAACAGTGGGGGACAAAAGTGGAAAATTTTTCAATAAGGTGCACCAAAATACAGAGTGGAGGAATCAATTCTGGTTCTTCTTTGGCACAGCTGGGTAAATATTGGTTAAAACAATATAAGATATATTTCCAAATGACTAGAATGTTATGTCACCTATACATATAAAAGGGATTCTTGTTTGAAGACATTGAAATGCTTTTTACCCTGGTTTGCTAATTACACATTGTATACATGTATTTAATTATCTTAATATATACTATAGAGATGTACAGATATTATGTCTCAATATAAAAACAACTATCTTTAATATTGCCTCTCATTCATTACCTGTGTGATTTTAGACAAGTCACATAACACCTCTGAAATGTCGTATCAGTTGTGAAAAATATTAATCTACACGCTTTTTGTGAGGACAAAATGAGATAAGTATGTGGAAGCACTCTGTAAATAATCAAGTAGTATTAAATGTAAAGTTTTGTTTTTATTTTTATATGCTTAATGTATTTATATTGCTCTGGTGGATTGAATGATGACATTAAGCATTGGCCATGTTTTCAATGTTATTAAAATTTTGTGTGTTTTTTTTCAAATTTTGAGTATTGTTGTTAACTCATTTATTTTACTGAGGACAAGGATGCTTTATTTCTCAGGAGACTTATTTATTCAGTACATAGATTTAGTTTTCTCCACTCTGGAAGAAAGCTCTCATACATAATGAAAAGGGGGAGATCTTATTTACATGCAAACATTTTATCCTCACTGCTGTCACTCCCTCTTGCTCTACAGATTCAAGAGCAATCAATTTAACTCAGCTAGGATGATATAGCTATAATTTAATGTTTTTTATTTGTGCTTTTTAAAATGATCCTTTGGACAAGTTAAAAAAAAAGAGGTAGGTTTTAAAAATGTCAATTTTTAATTTATTTCCAAGTTGGTGGTAAGACTAAGATGATTTTAAAAGATGGCATAAAATTTGAGTTTCTATTATGCACAACACCAGCATTAATATATTAATAAAGACAAGTTGTATATGAAAACACTGTACAACTATTTATTAAACCATTCAATCTTCATGGGAGGTAGAAAAATGCTGTCAAATTTATCTTCCAGATGACAAATTACATCAAGGGAAAAGTCCAAAGGAGTGGTAATGACAGAAATTCCAAATTTTTGCTGCTATTGATTTTTCCTTAACCATATTTCCTACCTAACCATTTTTCATTAAGTTGAAAAAATTCTTAGAGTTTCACAGAAAAGGGCAAAATTGAAACTAATGTCAGTGCCCAATGGACATAATGTAGATGTTCTGATTTAACTGTACTAAATGCTTTTGTTAGTAAAATGTTTAGCTCAGTACTACAACTTTTGGAGTGTATGTAAAATGAATCATGTGTTGGCTTGGTGTTGAACCAGTTGGCTTAATTAATTACAGAGGAGAGTTAGTAAAAGGAAATTGAAAAATCATCAACTATTGATGTTTAATTTTAGATTTTTCTTCAATAAGTACTTTCTTCATGTGTTAAGCATTGAGGAGCAACATTAGCTATCAAATATATGGCCCTTACCTAGCCATTGAATTAATAACATCTTCACATTTCTTCCCACTTCATTCTTGTGAAATGTATCATATGTACCATGTGAGTGAATGAATGACATGTACACAGTTTAAGAATGATGTAAAGCAAATATTTATCTTCCTACAACCTAAGTTTAGAAATAGTACCTTAACAATCTCTTAGAAAAAAATCTTCTTGTGTAACTCATTAATATTCTATTGCACTTCTCCAGAGCCAATCACCATCAATTTTTATTAATCTTATCTTAACTTTCTTTATAGTTAAGCCAATGACATGCATCATTTCTTTAAATAAAACATATGTTACTGCCTGTGCTCAAGCTTTAAATAAGCAGAAACATAATTTGTGCATATTTTCTTTGATCACTTCTTTCTCTTTTTCATCTTTTAAAAGATACAAGTGGTGCATTTGTATCTGATGGGTTTTAAAAATTGTTTTATTTTGGTAAAATATGCATAGTACAAACTTTACCATTTTAACTATGTTTAGGTGTAACATTCCATGGCATTAAGTTTATTTTGATTGTTGTGAAGTCACTGCCACTATCCATCTCCAGAGCATTTTCATCATTCCTATCTCTATAATCATTAAGCAATAAATCCTCATATAAATCTTCTCCCAAACTCTGGTACCAATTTTTCTACTTTCTGCCCCTCTGTATGAATCTTTTTTGTGCCTCATATAAATGGAATCATAAACATTTTTGATATTTTTGCATCTGAATTATTTAATCTAGTATAATGTTTTCAAGAGTCATACATATTGTAGCATGTAGTATCAGACATTCATTCCTGTTTTTTTGGTTGAATAATATTCCATGGTGTGAATACACAACATTTTGTTTTTTCATTTATCTATCTATGGACATTGGAATTATTCCACCTTTTGGCTATCATTAATAATGCTGCTATGAATATTGATAAGTTAATATCTTTTTGAGAACCTGTTTTCAATTTCTTTGTATATACGCTTAGAAGTGTAGTTATGGAATCATATGCCTATTCTATGTTTCTTTCTTTGAGATACCACCATGCTGTTTTTCACAAGTGGCATCACTATATTAGATTCCCACAAGCAATACATCAGGGTTCATATTTCTTAACACTTGCCATCATTGGTTACTTACTTTCTTTAAAAAGTAAGTCATTCTAATGAGTATGCATCATTGTTTATGAATATCTTAATTTCCCAAAGACCTTCACACGACCTTGTTAGAGGTTCTACTGTATGTCTTCATCCATAATGTTTGACTCAGGCATCTCTGGGTCTGTAGCTTTCCTGCAGCTTTCACGAGAAGTCATGCCCTTTTTTCCATCTGAAAACGGAGATAGACAAGATAGGGACTAGTCCTTCAGTCAGTCCAGACTAGTAAGTATGTTGCAAATGAGAGCTGGTCTTCTATCTGGTTTAAAGGAGAGAATGCAAAATTGGGATGCTGCCTCCTGTGGAGCAGGACCATTTCAACGCACTGAGGTGTGTCTGGAAGCAAGGCTGAATACAAGTCAGTGGGTTCTCAATGTCTTAAAGCTTTGTCTAGAAGGTAGGAGGCCTTGGGTTTGATTCCCAGTGCTGGAAAACAAAACAAAATAGTAAAATTTCTGTCTAAAGTAGGGCATTTTCTTGATTGGGAGATTAGGCATTTACTTGGTTACTATAGAATGCTGACAATTTTGCAGAGATTCTAGAAGATTATTTCAGCCATTGTATGGTTGTTTTTTGGTGAAAGCATGAGCATAGCTAATTGTGAAGAGGTTAATGGTAGATAAAGATTGTTTAGTAATGTCTATATATACTGTTTTCATCTCTGTAATATTGCCTGTTCTCTTTCTGGTATGGAGGCAAGGAGACATACTCACAAGGGGAAATTATACCCTGCTTTTAATCAGATAAGGGCAGGCCACAGAGTTCTTCCTACATCTGATTTTTTTCTCCAATTGCCTTCTGTTTAAAATTATCCTCATGCAAAAGTGACATATTGGAGAATGCATATTCTGATCTCTTTCATATATACAGCTGTGTTTGATTAATTTTATTTCCATTGTAATAGATGAATATATAGATTAATATAAAAATTTATATCATAACAATATTGAGTCTGTTGATCTAAAAACAAAGGGCACTTTTCCATCTAGGTTTATAGAAAAATATTTCTCAAAAATTTTCCAATTTTCAGTGTACGAGTGTTTGACAAAGGATATTTGTCAGTACTTTTATTTCCTTCTAGTAACTTTGATTGTTTTGGTCAGATTGATCCTAAATATTTTATTTTTTAAAATTTTTTTCCATTAAATTTATTGGTACATTTTAGGTATAAAATAGAGTTACATTCATCATTGGGATCTTGTACCATTACATGAATATCTTGGTTCTTATGTTTTTCCCCTTCCCTTGCCTTCCCTTCACCCCCTCCACCCTTCCCTATTCGCAAAGACTTTGTTTCCATTTTTTCCTTTTCTCATATTTTTTCTTTTCCCTTCTTTCCTTTCCCCTACCCCTCCCACTTCCCCTGCTCCTTTAGACCTTTTCTTCCTATTACACAATATCAATTATACATTTTTAAAATTACAATATCAAGATCTAGGCGACATTACCACAGATTTTACAGAATTTAAAAAGATATGGAAAGCATGTTTTGAAATAAATTTGACAACTTCTAAGAAGTACCTTGGAAGACAAATAAATGAAACTAACTCTGGAGGAAATATAAAATTTGAATAGCACCTATAAAAGAAAGTATATTCCTAGCTTGAAAACCTACCTATATGACAACAGCAGACTCATATACATTTCAATTGTTAAATTATATCAAACAAAGCAGAAAACAAAAGGAACACTTCTCCCCTCATTTTAGGAACTCAACATTGTGCTAATCCTAAAATTGGATAAAGATAATAGAAGAAAAAAGTATGAACATAGATAGAAATTTGTTTAACAAAACAAAGTATTAGAAGGCAGATCTGGCAGGATGTAGAAAGTGGTTTTGTTATAGGGATGGCAGTATTGGTTCAGCATTGGAAGATTTACCCCCAAAAGTCATCATTTTAACAGAGGAAAGGAAAAAGCTATATTATCCTGTCACTAGTTGGAGAAAAAGTACTGGACTAAATTCTACAGCTGTTCATGGTAAAAGCTATCAGGAGACTAGAAGTAGAACAGAACCTTCTCAACAGATTAAAGACATGTACTCCATGCTTCCAGTGAGAATGCCTTATATGAATGGAGAAGATACAATGCTTTCTCCTTAAGGTGGGGAACAAGGGCAGATATGCTTACTCTTTATTTGTCCATTAAACTTTGAAACCTAGTCCCCACCAAAATAGTCTGGCAATAAAATGACAAAATTAGGATAGGATTGGCAAGGTAGAAGCAAAATCTTTACATGTAGATGAAATGATCATCACAGAGAAAATACTAAGAAATCTCTAGGAGCCAATAGAACTTGTATTTGAATTTAGCAGGATTAGAAAACACAAGGTATATATAAAAATTCAGGTCTGTGTATATTTGTTGTAAATGAGGGATTGGATATTGAAATTTAAAAGTTATGTAGGAGTACAAAGAACCTAGAAAATTTAAAAAAACAAAAACAGTTTTTCACCTTTGCCCAGCCCTCCCTTCAACCCCTCCAATAGGAAGAAAAGGTCCAAAGGGGTAGGGGTAGTGGGAGGCACAGGGGAAAGGAAAGAAGGGGAAGGAAAAAATGATGAGAAATGGAAAAAATGGAAATAAAGTCTTTGTAAATAGGGAAGGGTGGAGGGTGTGAAGGGAGGGCTAGGAATGGGGAAAAAATAAGAACCAAGATGCATTATATAAAGGTACAATTCCCAATGAGAAATGTAATTGTGTTGTATACCTACAATGTACCAATAAAAGAATTTAATACAAAAGAAAAAAAAAGAAAAAAAAACAGTGTTGGAAGATATTTAGTACCTAATTTTAAGACTTCTTCTAAAGCTACAGTAATCAAGGCAGTGTTGCTGTAAGGAAAAACATATAGATCATTGGAATAAAACAGAGAATCTAGAAATAGAACCTCACATATATGGTCCACTGAGTTTTGAAAGATTATTTAACATTAGCATTTTATAGAATATAAATTCAATTCAAGAGCCGAGGAAGAGATAGTGTTTTCAGCAAACAGCACTAGAACACCTGGTATCCATATATAAAAAATTAACCTCAACCCTTTTTTTCCATACATGAAAATAACTTGAAGGGATCTATGAACCTAAATAAGAAAGCCTAAAAGTATAAAACTTTAAGAAGAAATCATAAGGGAAAATATGAATTCAGGGTAGGCAAGCACTACCTACGATACAAAAACATGATGTATAAAAGAGAAAAATTGATAAATGAGATTCCATCAAAATTTAGAACTTTAAATGACATCATTAAAATGAAAAGTCCTTAAACAGACCATATTTACAATGCCTATAACCTATGACCAGAATATATAAAGAACTCTTACAGCTCATTAATATACAACCCAATTAAAAAGTAGACATAAGAGGGGCCGGGGATTTAGCTCAGTGGTTCCAGCACCTGCCTCGCAAGCGCAAGGACCCGAGTTCAATCCCTGGTAAAAAAAAAAAAAAAAGTAGACATAAGAAGATGATAAATAGCCAGTATAGCACAAGGAAAGGTGTACAACTCTAGAATCAGAAAAATACTAATCAGTACAATAACAAGATTGAATTATACACTCATTAGGGAGATGAAATTAAAAGTTTTAAAAGCCTTGTCATGACTTTTTCTTTTTGTTGGATTCTCCCCCTTTGCATTTAATTTGTCACACCCACTGGATTCATTCTGCTGGGTTTCCGATCCTCATTGTCTTTTCCTAGGGTATTGTCTAAAATTTTGGGGGGTGCCAGTTTGGTATTCATGAAGTTCCTGAGGTGCTCTTTATCATGAAAGTATCTTATTTCTCCATCAATTTTGAAAGATAGTTTTGCAGGGTACATCAACCTGGGTTGGAGGCTGTTTTCCTTTAGGGCTTGAAATACATGACTCCAAGCTCTTCTTGCCTTGAGGGTTTGCATTGAGAAGTCTGCTGTTATTCTGATGGGCTTTCCTTTATATGTGATTTGTTTCTCTTCTCTCACTGCTTGTAGAATTTTGTTCTTCTGTCGGATTTCTGGAATCCTAACTATTATATGCCTATGTGTAGATTTTTTTTGATCAAGTCTAGCTGGAGTCCTATATGCCTCACTTATCTGTATATCAAGTTCTTTTCCCCTCCTTGGGAGGTTTTCTGCTATCATTTCTGTGAACAGATTTTTTATGTCATCTGCACTCTCTCCTGTTTCTTCATTGACTCTGATCTGTCTTATGTTATTCTTCTTTGCATCATCTAGAGGCTGCTGGATTCATTTCTCATGTTCCCTTACAATTTTAAAGCAATTTTTCTTTTCCTGGTCACTAATTGCAATCTTATCTTCTATATCTGAAATTCTATCCTCACATTGGTTCATTCTGCTACACAGACTTTCAATGGAGTTTTTAGTCTCCTGGAAATCTGTTTGCATCTGTTTTATGGATTCCTTTTGTTTCCTCTGTTGTCATTCCATCATGTTCCTCAGATCCTCTATTTGTTTATCTGTGTCTTCTCTAGATTTATTAATCATGTCTTGCACTATGAGCACAATCTTTACTGTTATCTGAGAAAATATTTCTCATTTCATTTTTCCCAGATCCTCATTTGTTGCCAGTTCAGAGAGTCCAGGTTGTTGAGTATCAGATTGTTTCATCTCCTTTCCCTTTGGGTTTGCTGTAGGTGATCTGGAACTCTGTTTTTGAGGCTTGTTTACATGTCTTCTTATTTCCATGAGGTGGGGGGGGTGCTTCTGGCACCTGCTCAGGTCACCTTTTCTGCTGTAGGAGTGTGGAATGGCAGCAGGGGAGCTTGCTTCCAGTAGCTGGGACCCACTCAGCTTCTCTGCCCTAGGACTGTGGGATGGTGGCGGGAGAGCTTCCTTCCAATCCTAAATATTTTATGTTGTTGGTATTTAAAATGTTAATGTATTTATTTCAATGTTGAATGCTTGTTGTTATTGCATAGAAATATAGTTATTGAATGTGTATATTACTCTAGTATATAGCAAACTGAGTTAAACTCATTTATTAATCATAATTTCCTATCTTTTTAATTTTGAGACAGTGTCTTGATAATTCCCTTATTGTCTGGGATGGGCTCAAACTTGATATCTTCCTGCATCAGATGCCCAGAGTGCTCAGATTGTAAGTGTGTTGTAAACATATTTTGTGTAGGGCCGCGGATTTAGCTCAGTGGTTTCACCACCTGCTGCGCAAGTGCAAGGACCTGAGTTCGATCCCTGGCACTATATATATATATATATATATATATATATATATATAGTAAATTTTATTTGATTTTTTATATCAAATTTTCTAAAAAGAAAGAAAGCTTCACTTCACTTCATCCTTTACAATCTGAATAAGGATAAAATTTTCAGATCAAATTCAATAGAAGGAATGAAAATTAATGTCAGGTATAAATTTTTCTACACGTTTTTTAAATGATTCAGGACTTTTTTCTACTTTAGTGAGATTTTTTGCGAGAAAAAATATTTGATTTTGTCATTTGAATTCAGCGTATTTATTATGATGATCCAATTGAGGGTATTCTTTTAAAATTTTTTGATATGGTGAATTATATTGATTGATTTTCTGTTAAACCATCTATAGATTTCTGATATTAACTCTTCATGATGTAGAATTATTTACATATATTGTTGGATTTGATTTGATAGAATTATGCTGATAATTTGTAATCTGTATTTATGAAGAACATTTGACAGTACTTTTATTTCCTTGTAATATCTTTGTTTTTACTATCAGGGTAAAAGCTGGTAAAGCAGGCCTCAGAGAAAAAGTTTGAAAGTTTTCCTTACTCAACAATTATCTGGAAGAGTTTGTGTGGACTTAGTATTATTTCTTGCTTTTATGCTTTGAGTATTCACCAAAAAAGTCATATGATCTTGGAGTTTTCTTGTGGAGAAATCTTTAACTTATATAATATATTATTCAAGCAATCTATTGAATCTTAAATGAATTTTTTAGTTTGTGTCTTTTTTTTTAACCTAATGACTCTTCTTTCCATTTCTGGTTAGAAGCAAATGTTTCATATCCTCAATGTTTTTTTTTTCCATGTTTTTAAAAAATTTATATATTAATTGGTACATTTTGGGTATACAATAGATTTACATTTATCATTGGGTGTTTGTACCTGAACATGATGTATCTTAGTTCTTATTTTTTCCCCATCCTCAATGTTATTATATTTGAACACTCATTTTCTAGGGATTTAAGAACCTCTAATTGCTGAATGGGAAAATCAACCTGAATGGGGGGGGATGAAAGAGAGGGGAAAAAGGAGAGAGAGCCTGAGAGAAAAAGGAGCAGAAAGAGGAGGAAGAAGAGAATCTGGGGAGGAGGAGGGAGGAGCAGCAGGAGAGCGAAAGAGGAAAGAGATTGAAAGCCAGAGAGCAAGGGGCTGAAGAGTTGGGAAAGTGAGGGGAAAAAAAAATGAAAACAAATCAGTTGTACTTACAAAGTTTTAGTTTCAGTGTCTCCTTTATCTCCTCCCACTGGCTTCCCAAACAAATGTCACTGGGCAGAGTTCAAGGATGTCACCAAAGCAGAGGTGTAGAACCTTAACTCATCTCATCCAGGAAACAAGATGTAGATTTCCTGGCTTCCATCACAGAAAAAGGATTTTCAGTACACATCAGAGACATAAGGTTTTGTTATAGGCAGAATTTAAAGTATGCAGCCAAAGAAAATAGAAAGCAAGTCCTCAAGAGAAATACTTTGGTTTCTGTCTTTCAAGGATGTTGGCTGTTTCAACTAAGATATCACATTTGTAAGCAAAAATTCTTCATAATATGTCTTTATTACTATTTTAATGTTAGATGAATATGTATATCACCTCTGTCGGTCACTTGTGTCTTTTTCTGAACTAGTCTGTCTATAAATTTGTTGGTTTTACCAATCTCAAAGAAGGAGAACTTGGTATCATTGAATTTTGTATTTTTTTCTATTTTTGATTTTTGCTGTAATATGTATTGTTTTCTTCATTTGCCCCACTTTGGTCTCAATTTCTTTCTTTGATGTTTTAAAGTGAAAATTTATTTCAATGTTTTAATTTCATTCATCTTTTTTAGTGTGCTATAAATTGTCCCCAAATATTGTCACAGTGACATGCTATAAGTCTTGATATATTGTGCTTTTATCTCCAGGTACTTTTAAATTATTCATATATCATCATTATTTATATATTCTGAGATTCATTGGCTAATGGGAAATGTGTATTTTAGTTTATAACCTTTGAAAAAACTTTAAGAGATTTTTAATCAATTTCTAGTGTAATTCCATTGCTGTCAGAGATGATATTTTATATATGACTTGAATTCTTTTTAATTTATTGAGGCTAATTTTATAACCCAGAGTTTGCTGGTCTATAGATACTTGAAAAGTTGTGTATTCTGTTGTTACCTGGTGATGTTCTCTAATTGTCCAATAAATCAAACTGGTTTATGGTGTTGTCTAAGATTTCTATATCTAATTTCAATGTCCATATCCTTGTTTTCTCAAATATTTTGAGAAAGATATTCAAATATTGAAATATTTTGCAGTTTTCATTTTTTTGTATGTCAAAGTTCTGTGTTTTTATCAAGTACATAGACACAAAAATGACAAATCCTCATGGGTAAATAACTCTCTTCATCATTATGAAATTACTTATCTTTGTCACTAATAATATTCTTTACTTTGAAATTCAATTTGTTTTATATTAATGTAGATGTTATAAATTCTTTTCATTTGGGGTAACATGGTACGTCATTCTGAATCCTTTTCCTTTTAATGTATTAAGTTTGTTATACTTAGAGTGCATTTCTTATAGATAACATATATTTTGGTCTTATTCCCCCATCTAACAATTTACTACTTTTAGTACATATAATATAATGCTTTTGAAGTACTTGTTATGGTTGTATTTGTCCCATTTGCTAATTTACTATCCAGACCTCTTTTGGATGATTTTGGTTAGTTGTTTGAGGGACTGTGGTTGAAACTGTAATTAACAGAATCTAGCTTCTAGTGATATTATATCACTTAACCTATGGTATAAGAACTTTAAAATAGTATCTTTCCTTACTCCCTTCTAATGTATTAGAAGTACAGTAAAATATTATTATATTTGTAAAATTTTCACTGTCTTTTAGAAATCAAATAATAAAAATCCATATATTGACACATGTAGTTATTGTTTCTGATGTTATTCATTCAGTCTGGTGTTATTTTCTACTTCCTGGAAGATTTTCTGTATATTATTTGGGGTGGAGATTGGCAAGTAATTCTTTTTGTGCGTGTGTGTGTGTGTGTGTGTGTGTGTGTGTGTAGCTGAAAATATTTTATTTTATCTTCATAGTGGAAAGATATTTTCACTGGGTATAAACTCCTACGTAGATAGTGTATGGTATCTGACATCATTAGTAAAGTGCCTATTTAAATTATTTGTCCATTGAAATAATTCTTAACATATTATTCTGTTGTAAAAATTATTTTTATATTCTGAGCACATGTTCATCAGGTATGTGTTTGTAAAAGTATTCTAAGAAGATATTACAGTTTTTTTAATTTTTAAATTTTTGTTAGCACATGTTTGCAGTAAATAATAAATAAGTTCATTGTGGAAAATTAATACATGCATATAATTAATTTTTTTCAACCCCTTCCTATCCCCTTCCACCCTGCTTCCTCAATCTCTTGGTCATCTTCACATTTGCAAAAGGTCTATCTCCCTGTTTCTACTATCTATATTTTATTTTGCTGTTTAATTTATTTAGACTTTGGGTTTCTCATATAAGAGAAACCATGAAATATTTAACCAAGAGTGTCTGATTTATTTCACTTAATATTATGGTCTCAAGGAGCATCTATTTTCCACAAATGACTCAAATTTATCCTTGTTTATGGCAGACTAGTATTCCATTGTGTATAAATAACATAATTTCCTTGTCCATTCATCTAATGATGGAGATTTAGGTGACTTCCAAGGTTTAAGTTTTTAAAAGTTGTGCTGATATAAATATGAGTATGCATGTATCACTGTAATATGATGCATTGAAAACTCTCAGGAAGATATCTGGAAGGGCCCATGCCCTACTGAGGTCCTGAGTCGCACAGAAAATACCGAATCAGCCCACTGCAGACAGGCAGGTCTGTGCACTCCCTACCAAGGTCCTCAGTCATGCAGAAGATGCCTAATCACCCCACTGCAGACAGACAGGTCTGCCCATGCCCTACCTAGGTCCTGAGTTGCACAGAACATGCTGAATGAGCCTGCTGCAGACAGGCAGGTCTGTGCACACCCTAACGAGGTCCTGAGTCACATGGAAGATGCCAAATCACCCAGCTGCAGACAGGCAGGTCTGCCCACACCCTACTGAGGTCCCCAGTCCCACAGAACACACACCAAATCAGCCCACTGCAGACAGGCAGGTCTGTGCACATCCTACCGAGGTCCTGAGTCATCCAGAAGACAACAAATCACCCTGCTGCAGACAGGCAGCCACCTGATTCCACACTACAAAGACCCAGAGGACACCAGACCACCAGACCAAGGTACTGAGTCCCACAGTTCCCGGCCCAGAGGTAGGGGCTTCTGATCCATCCTCTCACTGCTCCTGATCCAGAGGAAGGGGCATCCAGGTCACCATCCCTCCCGCTGCTCCCAGTCCAGAGGAAAGGGCTTTTGGGCCACCTTCTGTCCCACTCCTCCTGGCCCAGAAGAAGGGGCATGGGAGCCACCATCCCACTGCTCCTGGTCCAGAGGAAGGGGTTTCCTGGCCACCATCCCTCCCACTGATCCCAACCCACAGGAAAGGGCTTTTGGGTCACCATTCCTACCGCTGCTCCTGGACCCTATCACACCTCACCCAGCTCAGAGGAGGTAAACTGTGCAGGTGCTAACAGCCCCCCGCCCCAGTCAAAATGAGAAAACACATAAATAAGTCTCAAAATCAGACTTCCAGATCACCTACAGCAACCACAAAGGGAAATGAGATGGAACACTCTGATACTCAACCACCTGGACCCACTGAACTGGCAACAGAGGGGGATCTGGAAAAAATGAAATCAGAAATAATTTTTCAGATAACAGGAGAAATTGTGCCCCTAGTGCAAGACATGATTAATAAATCTAGAGAGGACCTCAGGAACATGATGGAATCCCAACATAAGAAACAAAAGTAAGCCATAAAACAGATGCAAATAGGTTTCCAGGACATGAAAAACTCCATTGAAAGTCTATACATCAGAATGAGCCAATGTGAGGATAGAATTTCAGATATAGAAGATAAGATTGCAATTAGTGACCAGGAAAAGAAAAATTGCTTCAAAATTATAAGAGAACATGAGAAATCAATCCAACAGCTGCTAGATGATGCAAAAAAGAATAACATAAGACTGATTGGGCTCAATGAAGAAACAGGAGAGAGTGCAGATGACATAAAAAACCTCTTCACAGAAATAATGGCAGAAAACTTCCCAAACAGGGGAAAAGAGCTTGACATACAGATAACTGAGCCATATAGGACTTCAAATAGCCTTGATCAAAAAAAATCTACACATAGGCATATAATTGTGAAAATTCCAGAAACACAACAGAAGAACAAAGTTCTCCAAGCAGTCAGAGAAAAGAAACAAATCACATACAAAGGAAAGCCCATCAGAATAACAGCAGACTTCTCAACACAAACAACCAAGGCAAGAAGAGCTTGGAGTGACATATTCCAAGCCCTAAAAGAAAACAGCCTCCAACCCAGATTGATGTACCCTGAAAAACTATCTTTCAAAATTGATGGAAAAATAAGATACTTTCATGATAAAGAGCACCATAGGAACTTCGTGAATACCAAATCAGCACTCCAAAGAATTTTACAAAATATCCTAGGAACAGACACTGAGGATCACAACCCCAGGAAGCAAAGCAGAATGAACCCATCTGGCATGACAAGAAATTAAATGTAAAGGGGGAGAACCCAACAAAAAGAAAAGGTCATGGCAGTGACAAGTCAATACGTTTCAGTTATAACCATCAATGTTAATGGTCTCAATTCACCAATCAAAAGAAATACACTGGCAGAATGGGTCAACAAGCAAAATCCAACAATATGCTGCATACAAGGAACACACTTAATTCAAAAGGAAACTCATAGACTGAAAGTTAATGGGTGGAAAACAATACTCCATGTGACAGGAACTGGAAAAAAAGCAGGAGTAGCTATCCTCTTTGCAGATCAAGTAGATTTCAAACCACCACTGATTAAGAGAGATGAAGAAGGACACTACATCCTTGTAAAGGGAAGAATCCAAGAGGAAGAGATGACAATCATAAATATCTATGCACCAAACACTAGTGCACCCAACTATATAAAACAAATACTAATGGACATGAAAAGTCATATATGCACTAATACAATTGTAGTGGGGGACCTCAACACCCCACTGTCACAAATAGATAGATCAACTAGACTAAAAATAAGGAATGAAATACTAGAACTCAATCGAACTCTTGAGCAAATGAGCTTATCATATGTTTACAGAGTCTTCCACCCCACAAAATCAGAATACACATTCTTCTCAGCTACACATGGGTCATTCTCCAAAATAGATGACATACTCACACATAGAACATGTTTAAGTAAGTGCAAAGGAATTGAAGTTATCCCCTGTATATTATCAGACCATAGTGCAATAAAATTGGAGATCCATACCAAAAGAAACTCAAAAAATTTCATAAACACATGGAAATTGAACAACACACTTTTGAATAACCAATGGGTCACAGAGGAAATTAAAGAAGAAATCAGACCGTTCCTTCAATTAAATGACAATGACAATACAACATATCGGAATCTATGGGACACAATGAAAGCAGTCTTACGAGGGAAATTCATAGCAGTGAATAGGCATATTAGGATAAAAGAACGAGCCCAATTAAACAACCTGATGCTGAACCTCAAGCTTCTAGAATAAGAAGAGCAGGACAACCCCAAAGCTCATACAAGGGAGGAAATTATAAAGATCAGAGGAAAAATCAATGCAATGGAGACTAAGAGAACGATACAAAAAATCAATGAAGCCAAGAGTTGGTTCTTCTAAAGAATCAACAAAATTGACAAACCTTTAGCCAACCTTGTCAGAAAAAGGAAAGAAAAGGCCAAAATCCATGCAATTAGGAATGAAAAGGGTGAAATTACAGCAGACCCAGCAGAAATCCAGATGATCATCAATACCTACTTCCAGAACCTATACGTCAATAAGATGGATAACACAGAAGAAATGGACAGATTCCTAGATACATATGAATTACCAAAGTTGAACGAAGAAGACCTAAAAATTCTGAACAACCCATTATCAACCAATGAAATTGAAAATGTAATAAAAAACTTATCAACTAAGAAAAGCCCAGGCCCTGATGGCTTCACTGCTGAATTCTACAAGACATTTAGAGAGGAACTGCTGCCACTACTGTTTAAACTCTTCAATGAAATGGAAAGGGAAGCAATACTCCCAAATTCATTCCTGGAAACAAGTATCACCTTGATCCCCAAAGCAGAGAAAGACCCAACTAAAAAAGAGAACTATAGGTCAATCTCACTAATGAACATAGATGCAAAAATCTTTAATAAGATACTGGCAAACAGAATGCAGAACATCATCAAGAAGATCATACACCCTGATCAAGTGGGATTCATCCCAGGGATGCAGGGATGGTTCAACATATGCAAATCAATCAATGTAATACACTATATCAATAGAGCCAAGGACAAAAACCATATGATTATCTCCATAGACACAGAAAAAGCATTTGCCAAAATCCAACATGCATTTATGATAAAAACCCTACAAAAAATTGGAATATGTGACCTCTACCTCAAACTGTTAAAGCCATCTATGAAAAACCAACAGCCAATATGATACTAAATGGTCAAAAAGTGAAATCCTTCACACTCAAATCAGGAACAAGACAAGGATGTTCACTATCACCACTCTTGTTCAATCTAGTTTTGGAAACATTAGCCATGGCAATTAGACAAGAGAAAGAAATAAAAGGAATAAAGATAGGAAATGAAGAAGTCAAATTGTCATTATTTGCAGATGACATGATACTCTATATAGAAGATCCCAAGAACTCCACCAAAAGTCTTCTAGACTTAATAACCAAATTCAGTCAAGTAGCTGGTTACAAGGTCAACACACAAAAATCAATAGCTTTCCTCTACACCAATGACAGACTCACTGAGAAATAGGGCAAATAATTCCTTTCACAATAGCATCCAAAAAACTGAAATACCTAGGAATCATCCTAATGAAAGAAATCAAAGACCTCTTCTCTGAAAACTATAGCACTCTGAAAAGAGAGATTGATGATGATGTCAGAAAATGGACAAACATCCCCTGCTGCTGGGGAGGAAGGATTAATATAGTGAAAATGGCCATACTTCCAAAACTGCTATATAGATTTAATGCAATTCCAATAGAGATCCCAGCAGCATACCTCACAGACCTCTAGAAAACAATCCAAAAATTCATTTGGAGCAAGAAGAGACCCAGAATAGTAAAAGCAATTCTAGGTAACAGAGACATGGCAGGGGCTATCACAATCCCCAACTTGCAACTATACTACAAAGCTACTGTGATAAAAATAGCATGGTACTGGCAAAGAAACAGACTTGAGGACCAGTGGAACAGATTAGAAGATGCAGAAGCAACGCCAGACACACTCAGCCATCTCATCTTTGATAAAGGAGCCAAACACCCTCCCTGGAGGAAAGATAGCCTCTTTAATAAATGGTGCTGGAATAATTGGGCTTCAACTTGCCAAAGATTAAAACTAGACCTATATCTCTCACCATGCATTAAACTAAAATCAAAATGGATTAAAGATCTAAATATTAAAATAGAAACTCTGAATCAGTTGGAACAGATGTTAGGTAGAACGCTTGAAGACATCGGTGTAGGAAAAGATTTTATGAAGAAAACCTCAGTTGCCCATGAACTAGCACAAACAATCAACAAATGGGACCTCTTCTTATTGAAAGGCCTCTGCACATCAAGAGAAACCACCAGCAGTGTGAAGAGACAACCCAAAATGTGGGAAAAAATCTTCACCTGCTCTTCCTCAGACGAAGGTCTACTATCTTGAATCTATAAAGAACTTGAAAAGATCAGACCTCCCAAATTTAAAGACCCAATCAAAAAACGGGCATCTGAAATGAACAGACATTTCTCAGACAAAGAAGTAGAAATAGCAAATAAATACATGAAAAAACGTTCAGCATCACTGGTCATTCAAGAGACGCACATGAAAACAATACTGAGATTCCACTTCACTCCAGAAAGAATGGCTGCTATCATGAAATCAACCAATAACAAATGCTTCCAGGTCTGTGGGGAAAGAGGAACCCTGCTCCACTGCTGGTGGGAGTGTAGACTGGTGCAAGCATTGTGGAAATCAGTATGGAGATACCTCAAAGAACTAGGACTGGAAGTCCCATTTGACCCTGCTATTCCCCTGCTGGAGATCTTCCCCAATGAATTAAACAATCATACCACAGTGATATATGTGCACCCATGTTCATAGCATCACAGTTTGTAATAGCTAAAACTTGGAAACAGCCCAAATGCCCATCACCTGGAGACTGGATAAAGAAAATGTGTTGTTTTTTATAAAATGGAGTACTACTCAGCCATAAAAAATGAGAAATTAGAGACATTTATAGCTAAGTGGATGCACAATGAGGCCATACTCTTAGGTGAAATAAATAGGACACACATGTGTCAATACCGAATAGTTTCTCTGGTGTGAGAAACTGAAAGTGTAAATAAGGACTAAATGTATAATAGGTAATCTGAAATGGGAAGACAAGGGGCAAAGGGGAAAGAAGTGGGAGGGCTAGGGGAAATGATAGAAGGGAATGGGTTTAATGTGAGAAAATGGAAAAATAGGAACAAAATCTTTGTAAATAGGGAGGAATTGAGGGGTTGAAGGGAGGGCTGTGCAAGGCTGAAAAATGAGAACCAAGAGAGAGTATTTAAAGGTGCAATTTTCCAATGATGAATGTCATTATATTGTATACCTAAAATGTACCAATGATTAGAATGAATAATTGAAAATGTAAAATAGGAAGAAAAGATCCAAAGGGATAGGGGTAGTGGGAGGGGCAGGGGAAAGCAAAGAAGGGAAAGGAAAAAATGATGAGAAATGGAAAAAATGGGAATAAAGTCTTTGTAAATAGGGAAGGGTGGAGGGGGTGAAGGGAGGGCTAGGAATGGGGAATAAATAAGAGCCAAGATTCATTATGTAAAGGTACAATTCCCAATGAGAAATGTAATTGTGTTGTATACCTACAATGTACCAATAAAAGAATTTAATACAAAATAAAGAAAGATATCTGGAAGGGTAATAGGTGAGTCAAGCAAAATTTCCATTTTTAGTTTTTTGAAGTACCTCCACATGGAATTCATAGTGGTTGTGTTAATTTACATCCCCAACAGCAATGTAGAATTGCTCTGTTTTTCCCTGCAGCCTCACCAGCATTTGTTATTATTTGATTTCTTGAAGATGGACATTCTTCCTAGAGTAAGGTAGAATCTCACTGTTGTTTAATTTGCATTTCTCTAAGTGTCAAAGATGTTCAACATTCCTTCATATATTTATTGGCCATTTGCTCCAGTTGCCCATTTTTTGAAGGGGTCTTTATTTGGAAGTTCTTTGTATATTCTAGATATTAGTCTTCTGTAGCTGGAATTTTTTTCCTGTTCTCTAGGTTGTCTCTTCATCCTGTTGATTGTTTCCTTTGCTGTGCAAATGCTTTGTAATTTGTTATAGTCACATTTGTTGATTCCTCATGTTATTTCTTGTGCAATTGAGTTTCTGTTCAAAACATCCTTTCTTATTCCAGGTCTTGAAGAGTTTTACCTATTTCATCTTCCAGTAGATTGTTTTTGTTTTAAGTTTTAGATCTTTGATCTGTTTTGTTAGTACATGGTGAGAAATATGGGTCTAGATTCAATATGAATGTGAATAACTAATTTTCCCTAAAGAGGCTGTGTTTCTTCCAATGTATGTTTTTGGGCCCTTGGTCAAAGATTAGATAGCTGAATATGCCTGGTGTTATTTCTACATGCTATATTCTGTTCCATTGGTACACATGTCTGTCTGTGTAATACAACCTGAAATCTGGGATTTGCAATGTCTTCTGCTTTGCTCTTGTTGAACAGAATTCACATTATAATACTTGTATTATTATTTAAACAACATCTTTTAGAAAGCTTATGTTTTTGATCCTACTTTACCGTTTGTTTCCTGGTTTTAGTTTGTTCTTTTTGTCCTAAGAAATATTTATCTAATCCCAAATCTCAAAGATTTTTTCTGTATTTTTTTCTAGAATTTTTGTAGTTTTACTTATATGCAGATGAATGACCCAATCAATTTTTGTATATGGCAAGAGGCATGGATCTAGAATCCTTTTCTCTATGTGACTGCCCAATTATTTGGCTCATTAGTTGAAATGACTATCTTTCCACTAATTTACTCTGATACACTTGTCAAAATGATTTTTTTATGCCAATACTATACTTTTTTGAATTAGTTCAGTTTACCAGTAAATTTTAAAAAAGTTACTATCTATTCTCTAAATTTATTCTTATTTTTAAAAAGCAGATTATTCTTGGTATTTTGCTTTTTGAATAAATTTAGAATCCATTTATTAATTATCATGGAAATGTTTGCTGGAATTTTAGTTTGGTTTGCATTGACTGTAAAGAACAATTCAGAGGAGAATTAATGATATTGAAAATTTGGATAGATTAATACAGTATAGCTCTTCATTTATTTAGAACCTTCTTATTTGCATTAATATTTTAGAAATATTTTGACTTTTATTAGTAATTGTTTGTAGTATGTAACAATTATATTCACTATAGAGCATTATTTTCCCCCTTCTGTCCACCATTCTTTTATGCTTTCAGCATCAGATTCATTTATGTTACAAATCTTTACAAATTTCATTTATCTGTATACAGATTAAAAACCAGACTAATAGGCCAAAAAATATATAAAACATGTAAAATAATTCTACTAAGTAAAAGTACAATAGTAAATGCATTGTCCATGCTGGAGTGCAAAAATTATGTTTCTCTCACTGTTTTCCTATTATTTGTCTTCTACTTTGTTATATATATATATATATATATTCATATAAGAGAAGTCACGTAATATTTAAGCTTGTGTGTTTGACTTCATTTAATATTATTGTCTCAAGGTGCATCAATTTCACTACAAATGATTCAACTTTATCCTTCTCCATGAAGGAGTAATACTCCACTGTGTATAAATACTACATTTTTTATCCATTAACCTATTGATGGAGATCTAGTCTTTTTCTAAGATATAGCAACTATGAATTCCACTACTCTGAGGATGCATACATCACTGTGGTATAATGTTTTTAACTCTTTTGGGAAGATATCTATAAGGGGAACAGCTGGATCAAATAAAATTTCCATTTTAAGATTTTTGATGAATCTCTATGCTGATTTCCATAGTGGTTATATCAGTTTACAGTCTCACCAACAATGAAGAAGTCTTCCTTTCTCCCCACATCCTAGCCAGCAATTCTTTCTGGAGTGAGATGGAATCTCAATGTTGTTTTAACTTACATTTCTTGAACAAAAAATGTAGGATATTTTTATATACTTTTGGTTCTGTACTTCTTTATATGAGAAGGGTCTATTAATTTCAGATGCCCATTTTTAATTGGGTGTTTAAATTTGGGGAAGTCTTTTTTTTTTTTACTTCTTTATATATCCTAGATATCCTTTTTCTAAGGAGTAGCTGGCAAGAATTTTTCCCATTATGAACATTTTCTTTTCAATCTGTTGGTTTCCTTTGCTGTCCAGCAGCATTGTAATTTGATGTCATCTCATTTTTTGACTCTTGGTATTAATTCTTGTGCAACTGGGGTTTTGTTCAGAAAGTTGTTGACTACACCTATGTCTTCAAAAGTTTTGCTTATTTTTGTCTTACAGAAGATTATGTGTTTTTGTTATAATGTTTAGATTTTTATCCATTTTGATTTTAGTTTAGTGCATGGTGAGAGATATGGGTCTAAATTCAACCTTTGGCATGTGGGCAGCCAGTTTTCCCAGCATCCTTTGTTAAAGAGGCTTTCTTTCCTCCAGTAAAGTGATTTGGCACCTTTGCAAAAGATAACACAGCTGAGTATATCTGTTTCTGTATCTTCTACACTGTTCCATTGATCTACAAGTTCAGTTTTGCAAATACGGTGTTCTTACCACTATAGCATTGCAGTATAAATTGAGGTCTGCGTTCATGATGCCCTCTGCCTTACTCTTGTAGCACAGAAATGTTTTTGCTTTTCTAGATCTCTTCTGGTTCCGTATTAATTTTAGTATTGATTTCTCCAGTTCTGTAAAGTATGTTATTGTTGGTTTGATTGGGATTGCATTAAATCTATATAACAATTTTGGAAATATGGCCATTTTGACTATTTTGATACTGCTTATCCAGGAACATGGACTATCCTTCCATTTTCTTTTATTCTATTCAACTTAATATTTCAGTTTACTATAGTTTTCATTGTAGAGGTCTTTGATTTCCTGGGTTAGTATTCCTAAGTATTTCATTTTTCTTGATGATATTATGAAAGTTATTGTTTCACTAATTTGTGTCTCGGTGAATATGGTATTGGTATATTGATTTTTGAGTGTTGACTTTGTATCCTGATACACTACTGAAATTGGGCATTAGTTCAATACTCTTAAGTATTTTGGTGGAGTTTTTGAGGTCTTCTATATAGAGCATCGTGTCATCAGAAAATAATGATTTAACTCATTCCTTCCCTAATCTATCCATTTTACTTCTTTCTCTTGTGTTTTGAGAACTCTATTGAACAAAAGTTGTGAGAGTAGACATTCCTGTCTCGTTCCTGATTTTAGAGGGAAGAATTCAGCTTCCCTCCATTAAGTATGATGTTGGCCATTAATTTTTATAAATGCCTTTTACCAGATTAAGATATAAACTTTCTATTCCTATTTTTTCAGGGTTTTTATCATGAATGGATGTTGGATTTTGTCAAATGCTTTTTCTGCATTGTCTCTGATGATCATGTGATTTTTGCCCTTGCTTCTCTTTATGTTGTATATCGCATTTATGGATTTATGTGTATTGAACCATCTGTGCATCCCTGGAATGAATCCTATTTGTTTATGATATTTAATCTTTTTGGGGGCTGGGGATGTAGTTCAGAGTTACCGCCGACTGCCTCACAAGAGCAATCTGTCTTTAATTTTTTTGAAAATTTGTTCCATTCTTTTTACCAGTATCTTATTGAAGATTTTTACATATGTGCTCATTAAAGAGATTGGCTTGTAGTTCTTTTTTGGGGGGGGTCATTTTCTGTTTTTGGAATCACAGTAATGCTAGCTCTAAGAGATGACTATGGGATTACTACTTTCTTCCTTACTGATTTTATGAAAAGTTTTGAGGTATATTGGTATTTGATCTTCTCTAAAATTATTGTACAGTTCAGCAGAGTATCCATCGGTTTTCTTAGTTGCTAGATTTTTTAATATTTTTACTTCAATTTCTCTAAATGATATTTTCTTATAAAGAATTTTTATATCTTCTTGGTTCAGGTTTGATAGTTCATATGTGTCTAGGAATTTATCATTTTTTCTGAAATTTCCATTTTATTAGAAATTTCCTTCTTCATTAGGCTCTCAAAATAGTTTTCTGATATTCTTCTGTACTTTGGCAGAATACATCATGATTTTACCTTTTTCATTTCTAATTACATGGATTTCAGTCTTTTCCTTTTTTTAATAAGGTGGGATATTAATAGGAGTTTGTCTGTCTTGTTGGATCTTTCAAAGAGCTAACTCTTTCATTCCCTGGTTCTTTTTTTAATTATTTAAGTCCCAATTTCATTAATTTCTGCCCTGGTCTTTATAATTTTTTCTTGTATCATATTTGGGTTTGGATTGTTCTCACTTTTCTAGGAACTTGAAGTGCATCATTAGGTTATATATCATTAGGTTATTTATTGAGCTCATTTTTGGGGGGGAGGGGATATGGGAGTTCACTGCTATAAACTTCCCTCTTAGGATTGTTTCCATTGTATCCCATAGGTTCAATTATGTCATTCTGGCATTATTTTTTGATGGTACAAACTAATTTCTTCTTTAATTTCATCTGAGACCCACTGATTATTTAAGATGGCATTATTTAATTTCCATGTGTCCATGTATTTTGTGGTATCTTTTTCCATCGATTTCTAGTTTGAGGGCACTGTGGCTCAATAATATTCATGGAATAATTTCAATTATTTTGGATTTATTTAAGCATGCTTTATTGGCTAGTATGTGGTGTATTTTGGAGAAAATTCCATGTGCTACAAAGAAGAATGTGTATTCTGTTGTTGTTTGATAAAACACTCTGTAGATATCTAGTAAATCCACTTATTTCAAGATTTGGTTCAACTATTATATTTCTTTGTTGCCTTTTTGTCTAGTTGATCTGTTCATTTTTTTTTTTTTTTGGTTTTTTTTGTGGTTGTTTTGGTACCTGGGATTGAACTCGGGACTTTGCACTTGCGAGGCAGGCTCCGGAACCACTGAGATAAATCCCTGACCCTGATCTGTTCATTTTTGACAGTGGGATATTGAGCCCCCTTTAAGATTGTATTGGTGCTTATCTAATTTTTCACGTGTTAGTGTTTGTTTTATGCAGTTCAATGTGTGAGTACTTTGTGCATATATAATTTTTAACTCTTCCTTTTGAATTGTATGATTAAACAATATGTCATGACCTTTTTTGTCTCTTCTGATCAGTATAAGCTTGAAGTCCACTTTGTCTTGTGTAGAAACTCCTGCTTTTTTCCAGGTTGCTGTTGCATGGATATTATTTTCCATTCTCTTATTTTTAATCTGTATGTTTTTAAATTAAATGTGATATTTGTATCCTGCATATATTTAAGTTTTCTTTCTTGATATATCCTGCCAATCTATGTCTTTTGATTGAGAAATTGAGACCATTCCTAATGAGAGTTATTACTGAAAGGTAATGACATTCTTGTCATTGCATTATTTTTCTGTTGCTGCTTTTTCCATTTTTCTTAGCTGCTCACCTCACCACTAGTATTCTTTCTTTTAAATTATTGGCATTGTTGGTTTCATTGTCTATTTCCGTGATATACTTGAGAATTTATTTAATGCTGGTTGGGTGGTCAAGAGTTTTTTTAGGAGCTCCTTGTCATAGAAATACCTCATTTCTCCACCAGGTTCCAAGGAAAGTTTTGTAAGATATATAAATTGGGGCTGCAAATTATTATTTTTTAGGACTTGAAACACTTCACTCCATGCTTTCCTAGACTTTAACATTTTTGTAGTGAAGTCCTCTGTGATTCTAGTGGGTTTACCTTTGTATGCAATCCATTGCCTTTCCCTAATAACTTGTAAAATTTTGTCCCTTTGATGGACTACTTGAACTTTGCATATAATGTGGTGTGGATAGGCTCTCTTTCGGTTAAGGTTATTTAGTATTCTACATACCTCATTTATCTATTTGTTTCTTTCTTTCCCTATATTTTGGAATTTTTCTGCCATTATTTCTGTGAACAGATATTTTATGCTTTTGCATTATCTATTGCTTTTTTTCACTTTTTTCCAATTATTCTTAGATTAGTCTCGTTTGTATCACCTAGCATTTGTTGTATCTATTTTGAATACTCTCATACAGCTATTAAAGTGACTTTTGGTAGTTTATCTTTGCAAGTATTGTTATCATCTAGTTCCAAAATTCTGTCCTCAAAATGGTTGGTCCTGCTGCTCATATATTCAATATGATTATTAATCTCCTGGATTTGTAATTGAAACCTTTTCATGGACTCTAATTATTTGGCACATGTTTGGTAATTCATGTTTTGCATTATTTTGCCAAGCTCATTTAGCTTTTTTTTTCATTACTTCTGAGAGCACCTGAATCTTTTTGTTACTACTTCATTATCTGTTTAGTTATATCTTCTTTAATTTTGAGTATCTCTTTGAACTGATTTCTAACCTCCTCTGCTATTTTTTCAGGAAATTCAGGCATGTGTCTTATATTATTTCTCCCCTCAATGTCCCCTGAATTGGATTCAGGGGAGATTTTAGTTTTAAGAGGCGTTTTGTTTTCTTCAAATTTTTGTTTGGTGCTGTTTGTGGATGCTTATAGTCTAAAGACTTTGTTCCTAGTACAGAGATCTCTTTAGTGTCTTTTCAGTGATTTACTTTGTGCATGACTAATTATAATCCTTTGGCACAGACCCAAGATTCAACGATCTTGTTTATTTTGAGAGGAGGATGCGGTGTTTTTGTCCTAGCATATATGAATATTGCAAATATTTTGTTGGATTCATTTTTTAGAATTTCTTGACTTTTCATGGTATTAAATTTTTCCAATTTCTCATTTTTAATTGCTAGTATACAAAAATACAATAGAAGTTTTAAGATACTGACCTTGTATACTATTATCTTTCTAAACTCATTTTTTAGTTTCATATCAATTACCTTTAGTTCTGATTCTAATTATTATTTTCACACTGGAGTTTTCATTTTGCTTGTTTTTCTCTTGTCTCATAACTTTTTATGGAACAGAAGATATTAAAAGTAGAGAAATATGAACTGAGGTAAATAGTACTCATCTGTAGAAGTTGAAATGCTTTTTCTTTCAACTTGTCAACTTAAATAGTTAAAATAATCTTGTTTTTTACCTAGGCTTTGGGTTTCTTTTAACTTCAGTAGTGGGTGGGCTTATTCCTTCACAAGTGAGTTTTTTTCCTTTTTAAATGTATATTTTTATCAGTGCCTATTAATTGTACAAGGTATTTGGCATTGATGTGGTATTTTTATACATGCATGTAATATATTTTAATCAGATTCATTTCTCTTTATACCTTAAATCTTCTCTCTTTTCCTCATTCCTCCCCTCTTCTTGTCTAGAAATAGTCTCCTTTCTACTTTTGTGTCCTCTTTTTAAAATTCCACATAATTAGAAATGTATGCAGTACTTTTTTGTCTGATTTATTTTACTTAATACAATAACCTCCAGTTTTATCCATTTTCCTACAACTGACACATTTTTTAGTTACTGACAACTTCTGAAGTAGGTTCCAGTCTCTTGCTCAGTATACAACACAAGGCTAAAGGAAAACTCAAAGACAGAATTAAAAAGAAAATTGGGAAGCTAGGATGTCCAGTGCTGCTAATTCAGCCAAAGGCACTGGCCAGTCCAAGCCATTCATTCTTATTAGTAATCAATTGGGGTAAAGGCGAGCTATGTGTGAGGATGGAGCTACATGTGAGGATATACAGTCATGTGGTTTCTATGGAAACTACTTCAGGCAAGACTTGTAAAGAAAAAAGACAGAGTACTCTTGAATTAGGAATAGAATAGACAAAATATATGTTCATAATTATAACTTTGTCATTTAGTTAATAAAGTTTTAAGTGTGGGAATGGAATTTGGGTGTGAGCTACTCCAACCTCAGCTACTATGTTATCTCAGATTGAGCCCCATAGTTTGGTAGGCTATTTCTCTGGACTTTGGTATAGCCATTAGCAAGAAGATTATGCTAAACTGTACATTCCTGCAGTGCTCATGATGTGCTTCCATGAGTCGCATAGCTTCAGTCAAACTCACTTCTTAAAATAAGCCAAATGAGGGATTTAACTCTTTACAGCCTGCTTTGCTTACAGCGTGCTTTGGGCATAATGAATATTGTGGTCCCCAGCATTTTTTCTCTTCCTTACAGCTGAATAATACTCCAGTGTGTGTGTGTGGGGGGTGTAGGTGTGTGTGCATGTGTGTGTGTACTGCAAGAGTGTGTGCATGTGTGTGTGTGAGTGTGTGCATGTGTGTATCACTTTTTCCTTATTCCTCAGTTTTGGGGGCACGTACACAATTTTAATATGTTGAATCCTATAAATTGTGCCTTAATAAACATGGGTATGCAGGTATCTCTGTAGCATGCTGACTTTAATTCCTTTAGGTATATACCATAAGTGGTATAGCTGAATCACATTGTAGATCTAGTTTTAATTTTCTGAAGAAACTTCATAGTAATTTCCTTAATGACTCTATTAATTTACATTCCCACCAACAGAACATAAGAATTCATTTTCCACCATCCTCACCAGCATTTATTTATTTATATACTTATTTATTTATGGAATTATTTATTGAGTAATATTAATGATAGCCATTCTGACTAGGATGAGGTAGAATCCCAATGTAGTGCTGATTTGTGTTACCTTAATGGTTAAAATTGAACTTCTTCTACATATTATAGGCCAATTGTACTTTTATTGAGAAGCATTTGTCCAATTTTTTATCCATTTACTGATTTCAGTATCTGTTCATATGCTGTTAATTTTTTCACGTTCTTTGTCTACTGTAGATATTAATATTCCACCATAAGAATAACTGGAAAAGATTTTCCTCCATTCTGTATGCTATTTGTTGATTGTGTTGGTTGTTGCCTTGCTTTGACATTATCCTATTTCTTGATTCTTGCTATCATTTCCTGTGCTATTGGAGTCTGATTTTGGAAAACTTTGCCTTAAACTATCCCTTCAAGTGCTTCCCCTTAACCCAAACCACCTGACCAAGGGTATGGTAGCAATATAGCAAAAGCAAGACAAAATCTTTATTGCATAAAGGGCCCCAGGATGTTCAAAGCTCTTATTGGGCTAAGAAACTGCCTCGTGCAGCTTGTCACTATCGAACACAGCTTTTTGAAAGGGTAACAAAGAGTGTGGGGAACATTGGAGTGGAGAGCATTGTCCTAGCAGGGTCCTAGCCACAACGGAACAAGACATTCTTGCAAGAACAGCTCATTGGTGAATGGAGAATTTGTTTTTCCCCATGGATTAATTTTTGCTTCTATAGAAGTTTTGTGTGGGAGTCATGTTGCCCTTAGCTACAATATTGTCTTGCCCATCCAAAATGTCACAGTGTCATGGATCATTGAGACCTCTGCTCTGACCAGTTCCCAAACACCAACTGTTGGCTCTTCAGGAAAGCCATTGTGTCCTAATAGGCAGACTCAGACTTTTAATATGAAAAACCAATTTATGAATTTGTAGCTCACTCAGGGTGGTCTCCATCGGTTCTTATTTTTGTTTTTGTAATTGTAAAAACTAGATAAAGGTGAGTCATGGATGGATGTCTCCTAGGCATTGGTTGGTTCTAATTCCTCCAGGGCAGACCTGGACAAAAGGCAGTCAAAGCTTCCTGGATGGCAGCCACAGCATTTCCCCATTATCTGTTAAAACACAACCTCTTTCCTATATCATTAATTGTGCTGAGTCATTTTATCTTTTAGTTAGTTTAACTAAACTAAAAGATAGCTAGTTTAGTTTATCCTTTTATAACACTTGTGCCTAACATGTGTCAGTAAACTTCTCTTTGTGTTAGTGGAGTTCTGATGGAATATAATTAGAGTTTGCAAGTGGATTTTTAAAAAGTTTTAAATGAAAGTAACAGGATCTAATTAAGCTTGTAGAGGTATCTGTACTCCTTTTTGTTTTTGTTATTGTGTTTTTAGGGAAAGATTAGTATGCTTAACAATGGCTCATCTCTATGGATTATAAGGACCTATAATGTATTTAACTAACTTAGCTCTCTGTAATATTTCTTCTCTAAAAATCTATCCCCTACTGCAATTAGGAGAGAAGGGCCATAGTTTCTATCTAACTCTTTAGACCTGAGAAGAGCTAATGTAGAAAAGACTGCAGATAGGAACCCTCTTCAGGTAGCTAATTTAGTAGTTCTCAAATAAAAATCATGTTGTAGTTTAGCAGTTATCAACTCTCTTTATAAAGTCAATCTGATGGATCTTGATAAAAGAAATCTAGCACATTTGTCATTGGTTTTATGTGTATAATCACTTGAAGTCTGGCAGCCTCTAGACAATAATAAACTTTTTTAAATTAGAGCATATATAATCAAAGTGTGAGCATTAGAATGGAAAAGCAGGTTGGGGAAAGAGCCACATTTACAAACTGTTCTTAAGGGACTAAAACAGCAACTGTAACCTGATGCCTCTTAGATCCCTCCATTGATGAAGGTTATCTATAAGTCTAACATTTTGTCATAATTGTATTTTAGTTTTTGCTGTAGAAAAATGGGAAGTTTGGTAGTTTTGAAAAATAATTTGAGATAAAAAATTTAAAACTCTTGCTGCACTCAGAGATGTTATCATAGTCTATTCTAGTGACTCATAACAGTGGTTAGCCACTAGTGTAGCTGAAAACTGTTCGAAGGGGTCATTAATTGGAACCCCTTCTCATATCTAGCTTTATTACTATGGCCTTGACTTTAAATAACTTTTAGTTATACTTTTCTACTGGGTATTCAAGATCAAGTTAAACTGAGACCTTCATTAATTAAAATTAACCTTTTGCTATCTATCAAGATCAGTTAATTGAGGTATCTCCATACTGATTTCCACAGTGGTTGCAGCAGTCTACACTCCTACCAGCAGTGGAGCAGGGTTCCTCTTTCCCCACAGCCCCGCCAGCATTTGTTATTGGTTGATTTCATGACAGCAGCCATTCTTTCTGGAGTGAAGTGGAATCACAGCGTTGTTTTCATTTGCATCTCGCGAATGACCAGTGATGTTGAACATTTTTTCATGTATTTATTTGCTATTTCTACTTCTTTGTCTGAGAAATGTCTGTTCATTTCAGATACCCATTTTTTGATTGGGTCTTTAAATTTGGGAAATCTGATCTTTTTAAGTTCTTTATAGATTCGAGATAGTAGACCTTTGTCTGAGGAAGAGCAGGTGAAGACTTTTTCCCACATTGTGGGTTGTCTCTTCACACCGCTGGTGGTTTCTCTTTCTATGCAGAAGCCTTTCAATAAGAAGAGATCCCATTTGTTGATTGTTTGTGCTAGTTCATGGGCAACTGAGGTTTTGTTCATAAAATCTTTTCCTACACTGATGTCTTCAAGGGTTCTACCTAACCTCTGTTCCAACTGGTTCAGAGTTTCTATTTTAATATTTAGATCTTTAATCCATTTTGATTTTAGTTTAGTGCATGGTGAGAGATACAGGTCTAGTTTTAATCTTTGGCAAGTTGAAGCCCAATTTTTCCAGCACCATTTATTAAAGAGGCTATCTTTCCTGCAGTGAGGGTGTTTGGCTCCTTTATCAAAGATGAGATGGCTGAGTGTGTCTGGCATTGTTTCTGCATCTTCTAATCTGTTCCACTGGTCCTCAGGTCTGTTTCTTTGCCAGTACCATGATGTTTTTATCACAATAGCTTTGTAGTATAGTTGCAGGTTGGGGATTGTGATACCCCCTGCCATGTCTCTGTTACCTAGAATTGCTTTTGCTATTCTGGGTATCTTCTTGTTCCAAATGAATTTTTGGATTGTTTTCTCAAGGTCTATGAAGTATGCTGCTGGCATCTCAATAGGAATTGCATTAAATCTATATAGCAGTTTTGGAAGTATGGCCATTTTCACTATATTAATCCTTCCTACCCAGGAGCAGGGGATGTCTGTCCATTTTCTGATATCATCTTCAATCTCTTTTCAGAGTGCTAGGACTCGAAGTCCCATTTGACCCTGCTATTCCACTGCTGGGGATCTTCCCCAAAGAATTAAAAGAATCATACCACAGTGATATATGTGCACTCATGTTCATAGCAGCACAGTTTGTAATAGCTAAAACTTGGCAACAGCCCAAATGCCCATCAACTGGAGACTGGATAAAGAAAATGTGGTTTTTTTATAAAATGGAGTACTACTCAGCCATAAAAAATGAGAAATTAGAGACATTTATAGCTAAGTGGATGCACATTGAAGCAATACTCTTAAGTGAAAGAAATAGGACACACATGTGTCAATACCGAATAGTTTCTCTGGTGTGAGAAACTGAAAGTGTATATAAGGACTAAATGTATAATAGGTCATGTGAAATAGGAAGAAAAGGGGCAAAGGCAAGGAAGTGGGAGGGATAGGGGAAAGGATAGAAGGGAATGGGATTAATATGAGAAAATGGAAAAATAAGATCAAAATCTTTGTAAATAGGGAGGAATGGAGGGGTTGAGGGGAGGGCTGGGAAAGGGTGAAAAATAAGAACCAAGAGAGAATATGTAAAGGTGCAAATTTCCAATGATGAATGTCATTATATTGTATACCTAAAATGTACCAATGATTAGAATGAATAATTGATAATGTAAAATAGGAAGAAAATGTCCAAAGGGGTAGGGGTAGTGGGAGGGGCAGGGGAAAGGAAAGAATGGAAAGGAAAAATGAAGAGAAATGGAAAAAATGGAAATAAAGTCTTTGTAAATAGGGAAGGGTGGAGGGTGTGAAGGGAGGGCTAGGAATGGGGAATAAATAAGAACCAAGATGTATTATGTAAAGGTACAATTCCCAATGAGAAATGTAATTGTGTTGTATACCTACAATGTACCAATAAAAGAATTTAGTACAAAAAAAAGAAAAAAAGATCAGTTAAGTCTCCCCAGCCATTACTTTGGAACCACGTATGGAGCCTCTCAGCTCTTATCAGTGTCAGCCATCAGGATGTGTTATGGCCTTGCTTGACAATCTTGCTTTCTGGAAAGCATGGAAGATTTTTCCCGCTAAACGACCCTCCTTTGGCCCACTGTAGATTCGTTGATTTTTATTTTCTGGTTTTCAGCAATCTCCTTGCTTAGGAGTTTGGAGACTTACCAAAGTTATAGGATCTTTTATAAAAGATTCTCTTATGTTCTGGGTCCTTATTGACTTTGGAGGCCCAGGGCCAAAATATTGGCTGTCTTATTAGCCCAGTTACCTTTCTAGATTTTGTTTCTGAACTTTAGTTGTTGAACATCCAGAAGAGAAGATAAATAACATTAGCATTGCAATAGGAGCAATGAGCTTAACTATTATAATTTTACCTGGATATCAAGTACTTTAAAATATAAAGTATAGTTAGAAAACTATTACTTTTATCAACCACAGTTGTCCTAATAGTTGAATCTCTACAAAATAATAACAAACAATAGTTGTATAGTTTTATAGAAAAAACTTCAAATCAAAAGCCATACATAGTATTTTATCATGACAGTTATGGTATTATCTTTGTAACACACTTAAATGTCCATCTTAGTATAAAATGGCCTTTTAGTCAAACATCGCCATTTGACCACAACATATTAAATAACACAAAAAACTCTCACCTAAATTGCTATCTTTTAACAATATGCTATCTAAGAAAAATGTACTGGCCTACAAATTTACTTTAAAAGTTTATAATATTTAGCTTCTAATTTTAATGTATGCCATTGTTTGAACTGTTTGGAGCCTAGCATCTCTAAGTGTAGTGACACATATACACATCACATGAAAAATCTCTATTATGTAATTGACAATTTTATGTTGACTTGACAGGTACCTCTTATCATAAGTAGCTGGAGTGCAAGAAAAAGGCAGATTCCTAAAACAAAACAAAGCTTATTATGATAAACAATATCTTAGAAAACCTGTACACACAGAAAGCATGAATATATTTAGTACATCATAAAATGAGCAGTAATGAATTCGAAATTATATGAAACCCTTTATTCTTTAATTTAATTTTATGCCAAAAGTATCTTTTTAATAAAACCCTTTTGTTTTTCCCTCAAAAAATTTAAACTTTCAAGATGACCAATGTAAACATACCACAACAATGTTTAGCAGTGTATAATGGGGTATGTCTCTTATAAGGCTAAGGAAACTATTGATGTACCCCTAGCAAACAAAGGTTGGAAAATATTTCTAGGCAGTTGCTCCTTTATTATCCAAGGGGAGTCCCTTTTAGCAGTTCCCCCAAGTCTAAGTTTCTCCAATTAATTACCTCAACAAAATTTTATATAAACTATGAGACAACATATGAATTGCATTTGTAAAACCAAGCTTAACATCATTTTAATCATATGGCAACATGGGGGGGAAGCATGTCTTTAACTCTAATGATATTTATTTATAAGCCAATTTAAATTATAGGCAAATATTTTTAAAATCTGAAAAGGAAAAAAAAGTAGAAAAAATTGGTAGACTCAAAACAGCTGTAAGATTGAGCAGAGAAATAGATGAACAAGCACACATATATGACTACTTATTTATAAAATTAGAATGCACTCAGATGTATTTGATCAACTTAGATTATAATAACCCTTTTGCAATTTTTAGGTTGTAAGTAAATAAGATGAGTCAAATCTTTTTGTAGATCAATTAACAGAGATCTCTTGTAATTAAAAAGGAATAAAAACCTTTTACACTTGTAAATGTAAAAACAGTTTTGAAAGTGATCCCTAGGCTAATGGCTTTTCTTTTGTCTCACTTACTATAAATTTTCTATAACAAACTTGGCTTTTAGATTGTTACATTTTAAATTTGGCTGACTGCCAATAGATTTTCAAGCAACCTGATAGCAGAGTAAAGAAAAAAAGAAAGTTAACTCTATAAATACAATTTTAAAACTTGTAATGCATAAGAAATGTTTTAAGCACACCAATTAAGCATCAATACAAATTGGAAAACGAAAGTACATTTATCAATTAGCTAAAATTTGTAATTTAATTTTTCTTGTAACCCTTTTATACATGGCAAGATATAGTTGTAGCTTTTTTTTTTTTTTTTTTTTTTTGGTCATTTAATCCCAGGCTGGAGCTGTTTTGGCCTGGGGCCAGCTCATGTTTCTTTGTTTTTCTCCATGGAGCATGCAGCCTGAAGCTGCTGGCATTGGAGCTCTAACACAATATGTGGTTTTTGTGCTTGGAATGGACTTTGTACCCCATTATTAGAAACACTGCCTAAGATCTTCTAGAATTTTAAAATCAAGAGAAATGTTAACAATAACTTCTCTATTCTTATTATATGAATCTGGCTTAGTACCAACTGTTGTAGTAAAGGCTTTTCCCTGGGCTTCCATTTCCCAGAGATGTGTTGTTATTTAGTCATAGTGCTCTGGGCTAGCCTCACTCATAAATCTTCTGTCAAAGTTTGTGGCAGCTGTGGGAGAAATCTTTCCTCCTGAAGGAAACTCTCCTCTTTGTTGAGCATATTTTGGGTGAAAAGTGCAGCAGCCATGACTGAAAGCTCTGCAGCCTTAGAAACTGGCTCTTCTACTTTCAGTTTCTCTGATATAGACACTGATTGTAAGGAGATAAGAACTGATCTCACTAACCTCCAAGCAGAGTGGGTCTCTGGCAACATTATCTCTCCATGAATCTGAGCTATCCAAAAATTATTTTCTACCTATTCCCAATATTCTAGGTGTAACCTGCTCATCTGTGGAAACCAGGGGTTAAACTTACAAATTTTTTTAAATTCTTGATAGGCTACTGGCCATAATATGAGCTCCTGCTTTTTTAGAGGTATTGGAACAATTGGATGTATCTTTCTTCATCAGCTGACATGTTCTGCCTCATGTTTTCATCCCTGGGTAAACTTTTTCATGGTAGTGAGAACTAACTTTAAGTAGTTTCTGGGTCTGGACTCTGTTTCATACCATGCAGTCCCCACACCATATCTGTTCTCCAGTGTCGTCCACTTTGGGTGGCCTTTCTTGTTCAGGCAATAAGTTCCTGGGCCGGGTGCCAGTTATTGGAGGCTAATCATACATGCAACCACCTGACCAAGGGGGTACAGCAGCAGGATAACAAAAGACAAGATCTTTACTGCATAAATTAGGTTAAGATAGTCAAAACTCTTATCAGGCTAAGATGCTGTCTCCTAGAGCTTGCCACTATTTATTGAACACACAGCTTCTCAAATGGGTAAGGGACAGTGTGGGGAACTGAAGTGGAGAGCACTGATGAAAGTAGGATCCTAGCAACAAGGAAACAAGACATTCTAGCAGGAACAGATCATTGATTAATGGGAAATTTTTTCCCTATAGATTAGTTTTTGCTTCTACATAATTATGAGTCATGTTGCCCTTAGCTACAATATTGTCTTGCCATCCAAGAAGTCACAGTGTCATGGATCATTGAGATTTCTGCTCTGACCACTGGTATGGGGAGTTATTCTGTTCCCACACACCAACTGCTGGCTCTTCAGGCAAGCCATGCGGGCTAATAAATAGGCAGACTCATACTTTTAAGAAGAAAAGGTAATTTACGAATCTATAGCTCACTCAGAGTGGTTTCCGTCAGCCTTTGATTCATTTTGCCTCAATTTTTTTTACAACATGAGGGATAGAAAAATAGTTTCAATCTTTTAAAATTTTCCTAGGAAATTTTTTAAAAGAGGCTGCCCTTTCTCCAGTGTATGTTTCTGTTTACTTTGTCAAGAATCAAATGGCTTTAGATACATGGGTTTATGTTGTGTGTCCTTTATTCTGCCCCATTAATCTTTTTTGTCTGTATCTGTAACAATATCATGTTGTTTTTGTTAGTATGACTTTGTGGTATAATTTTTAATTGGGTATTGATGTTTCCAGCCTTGCTCTTTTCACTTAGTGTTGCTTTGGCTGCTTTGAGTCTTTCGTATTTCCATACAAGTTTATGGTTATTATTCTAGTTCTGTGAATAATGCCATTGGAATTTTGATGGGAATTGCAATGAATCTGTAGATCATTTTTAGTAATGTGGACATTTTAATAATACTGATTCTGCTGATCCAACAATACAAGAGGTCTTTCCATCTTCTATTGTTGCTTTCAATTACTTTCTTCAGTATTCTGTAATTTTCATTATAAAGGTCTTTCACCTCCTTGGTTACTTTGATTTGTTGTGTTTTTTAAAGCTATTGTGAATGGATTTTTCCCCAATTTTTTCTTAGCTAATTCATTATTGTTGTGTAGAAAAGTTATTGTTTTCTTAATGTTGATTTTGTATTCTGTATTTTTTCTTTTGAGTTGAGTGATAACACTGAAGTATTATTTTGGTATACTTTCTTTGTCACCCATTATCAGTCTGTTTTCATCCCAGTGGTGAGTTTCTCTCCATGTTTTTACCACTAACCCAATGGTAGACTTCTTTATCTCATTTGGTGGTAGGCTTATAATGGTACAGAGACATATACTGGTTACTGAGATCTAGCTTCAGTCTTAGTGACATGCAGTTTGACAGGGTACTAAACAGGATTTCTCGGAATTCCTTCTCTTCTTCCCAAGACCCCCCCAAAAAAACTTCAACGTTGAATATATGGGAGTAAGGGTTTGGTAAGGGTCTTTCCTGACAGTGAAAAGTTAAAATAGACCTCTGATTTTATTAGTGCAAAATCCTGGAACCAAATAGATTTTCCTCCAGTTCTCCTAGAGGCAGAGACTTTGTTTCTACTTTTTTCTAAGAAGAAATATATCTTTGTATGGTAGCTGGGGTACCTGTTCTAGTGTATCAAGGGTTTTTTTAAATTTTTTAGTCTGAGAAAATGATGACAGATGTGGGCCAAATTAAGGTTTCTGTGTGCTACAGGCTGGTGAAAGATTTCCCTTACCTTGTTTACTGTTCACAGTCTTTTAATTAAGCACCTTGTGCAATCTATGGAAAAATATTTGCAAATGATTGTGAACTGACATTCCACATTATTCTTGTTTTATATTAAGCTGTTTTCAACATTAATAATATTTTTCCCTTTTTACTTACTCATTTGCTGTTTCTATGTTTGCCTATTCTGTATATTTTATATATGAAGTGTGATCAAGAGGGGCATGATGGAGCATGCTTGTGATCCCAGCACTCAGGGGGCTGAGGCACCAGGATTGCCACAGTTTTGAGGAAAGCCTTTGCTACATAGTATGTTCAAGGTCAGCTTGAACTACATAGCAAGACCCTGCCTCAAAAAATAAGGTGTGATCAGAAAATATGTTGAATATTTAAATTTTAAGAAATGTTATTGCAAAAGACACATTGTCATTAATCCTCCTCAAATTGCGCCGTCTTACTTCAGTGACACTCCACTAATTATTATCACATTCAAAAGTAATTCAGGACATCTTTCAAGAGTGTTTTTACAAGTTATAGTGTAAAAAATACAGTGCATGCATATGCTAAGTGCCATAAAATGGAAAGGCAGGCTTATAAAAACATTGCAATGTGTTTTCATCCACATTATTCACTAGATCAAGCATTGTAAAAGGTCTGGTCCATCCCCAAAGTCAAAATAACCATGAAAAATAAACATTGTGAATCTGTTCAGGACCTCACGGTGGCCAGGACACTACAACTCTAGACACACACACAAAATGTACAGAACTGCTTCAGAAAGCAGCATGAGTGATGGCATAAATGTGCTCAAAGTGAAGGAGAATATTTTGAGGGGCCCTAATGGCAATGTGTCTTTTATTATAATTTATTTAAAATTGAAATGATCGCTATAATTTTTAATCACAGTTTGTGAATGTAATCATAATATATGTCATATTTGGGACTGGATTTTTTTCAGTTAACAATTTTTTCAAAGTTTATGTATATTTACATGTATCAACAGGAAAATATTCCATTTAATGGTTGCATATTTTCTTTATCCATTCAATATTAAGACAGCATTTGAATTGTTTCCATTTTTTGCTTTTATTTTATATATATTGCTGTCAAATCATTGATGTACAATTTTTATGTGAGCATATGTTGTCATATTTCATATATATATGCATATATATGCGCATATATATATATATATGCATGAAACTGCTGAGTCATAGAATAATTCTATGTTTGACAAGTCAAGGAACTACCAGACCATTTTCCAAATTGGCTGTACGATCTTACATTCTTCTCAGCAATGGGGACGTTTTAAATTTCTCCACATACTCTTCAAAGTTGCTTTTATGTATGTATTTTATTATAGACATCCTAGTGGTATCTCATGGTTTACATTTTAATTTATAATTTCATGATATTTAATGATGTTTGGCATATTTTCATATGCTTATTAAATATTTATTTATCTTCTCTTCTTTAGAGAAATGCCTTTTAATGTCCTTTGGTCATTTAAAAATTCTTTGTCTTTTAATATATATTTGTAAAATATTCTTCTCAAATATATTAGATGCATGATTTGTCAATATTTTTTTTTCATTCTGTGTTGTATTTTTACATTTTTAATTCTATTTTAGCACATTTTATGCTGCTATAACTGAATATTACAGCCTGAGTAATTTAAAATGAACAAAAATTTATTTGGGTAATGATTCTGGAGGTTAAGATGTCCAAGAATATAGACATGGCTTTGGCATCTGGTGAGGGGTTTCATACTGGATCATTCCATGGCATCTCTTTTATGGTTGGATATTTCTCTGGTTTTGGTATCAGGTTAATGCTTCCTTCCAAGAATGAGTTTGGAAGTATTACTTCCCTTTCAATTTATGAAATAGTTGAGGACTGGTGGCATTAGACATTCTCTAAATTTCTTGTAGAATTCAACAGTGAATCCATCAGAACCTGGGATTTTCTTTGTTCATAAGTTTTTATTTCCTTCAATAACATTGACTGATATTGAGTTATTAAGAATTTTTATATCTTCTTGATTCAGTTTTGGTAACTCATAAGCATCTAGAAATCTGTCCATTTCTTCAGAGTTTTCCATACTTTTTGAATTAGATATTGATGATCCTCTGGATTTCTGCAGGATCAGTTGTGATTCACCCTTTTCATTCTTAATTGCATGAATTTGAGTCTTTTCTTTCCTTTTTGTAATAAGGGTGGCTAAGGGTCTGTCGATTTTAATTAATCTTTCGAAGACAACTCTTCTATTAACTGATTTTTGTATTGTTTTCTTAGTCCCATTTGCATTAATTCCTACACCAATCTCTATAATTTCTCCCCTTGTACATTCTTTGGGCTTGATTTGTTCTTTTTCTAGAAGTTTGAAATTCAACATTTAGTTGTTTGAGTTCTTTCTGTTTTCCTGATGTGAGATTTCACTGCTAAAAATTTATCTTATAGGACTGCTTTTATTGCATCCTATAAGTTCTGAAATGTTCTATTGTCATTATCATTTGATTGTAGAAACTAATTACTTCTTTAATTTTATCTGTGATCCACTTGTTGTTCAGAAGGGTGTTATTTAATTTCCATGTGTTTATGAAATTTTTGTGGTTTCTTTTGCCATTGATTTCCAATTTTATTACACTATGGTCTGATAATATGTATGAGATAATTTCTATTCCTTTGCATTTACTTAAGTATATTCTATGAGGTAGTATGTGGTCCACTTGGAGAATGTTCCATGTGTGGCTGAGAAGAATGTGTATTCTGATGTTCAGGGGGTGGAGTACTCTATAAACATCTACTAAGTTCATTTGTTCACAGATGTGGTTCAGTTCTGATAATTTTTGTTGATTTTGTTATCTAGTTGATCTATTTCTGACAGTGGGGTATTGAGATCTCCCATTACAATTGGGTTAGTGATTATTTGATTTTTTAAGTTCATTAACAATTGTTTTATAAATGTAGGAGGACCTGTATTTGATGCATATGTATATGATCGTTACCTTTTGTCTTGAGGTGTTCCCTTAACAATTATGTAGTCACGTTTTTTGTGTCTCTTAATCAGACTTGGATTGAAATGAATTTTGTCTACAAATAGAATAGCTATCCTTGCTTTTTCTGGGTTGCTATCACATGAAGTATTTCTTTCTATCTTTTGACTTCCAGTCTATGAATTTCTTTTTGAGCTAATGTGTTTCTTATATACAGCATATGTTGGATCTTATTTCCTGATCCATTCTACTCATCTGTTTCTGATTGGTTAATTGAGATCATTTACATTGATAGTTATAACTGACATGTATTGACTTACCCTTGTCATATTATTTTCTTGTTGTTGGTTCCCTTATTTCCACTCATTTTAATTGCTTTCCTTACCTGATAGATTCTATTAGTTTACATGAAATTATAGTCTTCTTTATCTTTTTCTATAATATCCTTCAGAACGTTTTATAGAGCTGGTTTTGTGACCATGAATTTCTTCAGTTTTTCTTTGTCATGGAAGTATCTTATTTCTTAATTGATTTTGAAAGATAGTTTTACAGGGTAATACATCAATCTGGGTTGGAAGATCTTTTCTTTTAGGACTTGAAATACTCTAAACTCTTTTTAAAGGTTTTGTTGAGAAGACTTCTTGATTCAGATGGGCTTTCCTTTATAGATAATTTCTTTCTTTTCTCTAACAGTTTTTAATATTCTGTTCTTGTTCACAATTTCTAGAATCTTGATAATAATAGGCTGTGGTGTAGATTTATTTTGTCATGGCTAATTGAGGTTCTATACACTTCACTGATTTTTATGTCAAATTCTTTTTGTATTTTGGAAATTTTTCTACATTTACTTCTGTGAACAGATTTCTTCTTTATTTTAAATTCATGTTGGGTGAGCAAGATAGCAGGTTTCTTGTAAAAGCTGTTACACAAATTTTAAAAGCACCATAATACTACCTTATTTTAAATATAAGGAAAAATAATTCTTAGGGAAGGTTGGAGGGGTTGAAGGGAGGGCAGGGGAATGAGGGAAAAATAAGAACCAAGAGAGATTATGTGAAGGTGCAAATCTCCCATGATGAATGTCATTATACTGTATACCTAAAATGTACCAATAAAATTCATTAAAAAGGAAAAATAATCCTTGAAATACCATTTTTATAATTATATTTCCAATATATTGGTGGTGGTGTTTAACTAAACAAAAAATATTTTGACATTTAGTAGCTTTATCCATTTCCTTCATGAGTACATACTACACTTTCTAAAATTCTAACTTCTTGTAAAGCACCTGGGCATCCTGAGATTGTCCCTGGGCTACAACACAGAGCTGTGCATGTCCCTGGGAAGCAGGGCCTGTAGCAGCTCTGGAGAATCCATTCCTCAAGGAGAGGTACCTGCTGCAATACTCTCAAAGCCAACTTCCTGTAAGGCTCTGGGGCCTGTTTTGAGGTAGGGCATTCCCAAAGTACCATCAAATTTTGGTATCACTGAATACTTGTCAAGTGTTCTCTACAGTTTGGACCACTTTTATTTGTGGAAAGAAATGGTTACTGTGACTGATATTAATGGGTAAAGGCCTGGGAGGCTAAATGAATCCTACAATATAATCACAGTCTTTTCCTGTGAAGAGCTGTTATGCCCAAAAGGCCAACAGTGCTAGTCCTCAAAAGAGACATTAAGTTGTTGTCACCTAGAATAGTAACAAAGATAAAAACTTCATTTTGTCATGTATTTTTTCTACTAGAGAACATGTCAGATAATTTGAGCATTATATTTTACCAGATACAAAGAATATTTGTATTCCACAAAAATATTTCAGTGAAAACCCAGGAGAGTGGAAAATCACGTAATAACTGGTTTTCTCTATGTTGGTTTGGCAAGAAGCTGGTATAGGTAAATGGAAGGAACTTACTTCATTGAATATTTCTGAAAAGAAAATCTGTAACTCTGAAGATTTATTATAACCTATCACAAACTTCTTCAAAAAGTGCATTTTAAGAATAAATCAAAGAATTATAAAGATTTGTTTGCTGATGCTTTAACTTCAGAATGTTTATGAGGAAAACATGTAAAACCACCCACCCACCTCTAAGCTGAGTGTGGTTGGTATGTACCTCTAACTTCAGCCAGTTGGGAGGCTGAGGCAGGAAGATCCAAAATTAAGGGCCAGCCTAGGTAATTTAGCAAGACCCTATCTCAAAAAGTGATGGTGATGTAGCTCAGTGAGGCTCTTGGTTCAATACCTCTTACTACCAAAAACAAACAAACAAAAAGAAAGTAAACACCTCAATGTAATTAAATACTATTAAAACAATAGGTCCCAAACTCTAGAACACATCAGAATTTACTTGAGAAAGCTTAGATTGCTGATGCCACCCTCAGAGTTTCTGACAAGTTTCCAGATGATTCTGACAGTGGTCTGGGCAGGACACTTTGTGAACCAGTCTATTTTAAGATCTAGTCTCCAGAATTCAAACTAACAGGCCATTTTCATATGCCTTTGCTTTTTCTGACAGTAAATAAATAAAAGATCATTTCAGATATGACTTCATCAAACATGAAACCTTTAGATTCTTAAAATGTTCTACTTAAATAGAACACATAATTTATCTACCTTAACTCACAATGATTGTCATGAATAGAAAAGACAGAACCACAGGATAGTCTATTAAACTGGATAATCTATGACTACAAGGAAACATTTATTTATAAAATACATAGCAATTGTTAGCCTATGGAGACCTTGCTCTTATCTTCTCTATTCCCCTTCTCTATAGAAAATACAACAGGAAATCCTGGAGGGTATTGTTTTCAAAATGCGAATACAGCCTATTATCAATGTACATAAATATTACAGTGAGTTCTCATACTGAGGACTCAGGTTCAGGAATGTCTTCATCTGGGGAACAGTAATAGTCCACAAAACATACTTGCCCATCTTCATTTCTAATCATATACTGTAATGAGAGGAATCCTCAGTTATCTGTCCTGATAGATACCTTACATGATAAAACTACTGCCTCTGTAGGTGGTTTCAGTAAGGAAATCTTGTACTTGTTGACCTGGGTCTGATAATCATGAAATGCTTCCATCAAATTACAATCTTTGTGATAGTCAAGGTTGGAGCTTCCTGCATTTCCAAAAGTAGATAACCTGAGATATGGCTTGTCAGGAGATATGGTGATCGATATGACCTCATTTGTCATATCCAATTCAGAAAAAGCTTCATGGAGCTCCTCTGACTGCAGAATAATTTTATTGATAAGATTAGTGGTACAGAAATCAAAATCCAAAGTTTCCTGAGGCTCCTGAGTATTGATTTTGCAGATCATCACCACTTCTCCTTCTTCCAGAAATATAATCAAAGGGTCACCATATCCTTGGTAACACATCCAAAGTGCAATTAAAGTCCCTGGCATGGGGTTTGATCCAAAAATAGATAAACAGTCTAAAAGGACAGTTAAATTATTTCAAAATGTAACAGGCTCTTCCTGAACCAGAAACTCTTGAAATACTTCAGCCTGAATAAAAGCATTGGCTTGCACACACTTTGCATTTTCCACAATAACCTTGATTCCATCTTTAGTAGGGAATTACATGAGATGTTCTTGGAAAGAATAGCTTTCAAAATAGTTGAGAGATTCCTAACATTGTCAAGGCTGGCCACTAAGCGGTACTGATCATTCTCATCTTGGATGTACTGGGTCAAGAGGGGCATGGTGTACTGTGCTTTCATTCCCAAGGGCTGCTCTTGCATATCAGGAAACACCTGCATCTCCCAGGAAACCACAGAGAAAGTGGAGCAGATCCTGTCACTCTTTTCTGATCCACCCAACGCCTCGGCCACCAGCAATCACACCGTGAACAGGTTTCTTATGTCATTTGAGCTTTCTCTTGCTCTTTCATTGACTGTGATAAAACTTACATTGTTCTTTTTTCCATCATCTTGCAGCTTTTGGAATGATTTTTCATAGTCCCTTGCTATTTTTAAGAAATCTTCCTTTTCATGATAGCTAGCTGCAATCTGGTCTTCTAGTTCTAATATCCTATCCTCACATTGGTTCTTTCTGCTGCATATACTTTCAATAGAATTTTTAATCTCCTGGATATCTATTTGAATCTGTTTCATGGATTCCATTTCTTTCCTATGTTGAGCAGTCATGGTTTCCATCATTTTTCCAAGCTTCCCTATTTTTTTCTGGGTCTACTCTAGATTCACTAGCCAAGTCTTTCTTTATGATCATCATCATCTCTTTTTTTTTTACCTGAGAAATTATTTCTTATCTTATTTTTTTAGTCTCTTCTATCTGTTTTTATTTCTCCAACATTACCATTTCTGAAAATTCAGGTGGGTAGCTTCTGATTTCTTTCACTATGTTGTCTCCTGAATTTTCCATCTATGGGCTGGAGTTCTGGGGATTTGCCTTGCTTCTGTGTCATGTCATTTTCTGCTCTTTTTAAGATTTGTTTCCTGTGTTGATGCTTATAAATTGCTTTTGGTAGTTGGCTTTATCACCAGTACAGAGACCGCTCTAGGAAATGACTATAATTCAGAGATATCTTCTAGGTGTAGCTATCTCTTTGCCTTTTAGTCTGTTCCAAAATTCTACTTTCCCAACTTACTAGGGATGAAAAGTTGCTGTCTATTTGGTCCAGCACCTAGTCCTTTGGTACTGGAAAATGGTAATGATTATGACTCCAGATAATCACAATGTTGTCAAACAAGGAAGAACTATTGATCAAAACAGGTATGACATCCTGGATAAAGTCATACAATTAGTAATAACAGTTGCATCAAGCACTGCCTAGAAACTGACAAACTGTTAATTATTAATTTGGTGCCATTAATCATAGGAAGAAAATCTATAGTTATATATCAAAATACAAGTCAAACCATGAACTTGTCTGTAGTGAATTTCCCCTTAGTAGAGAGATTTTAACCTGGGGTGGAGATTTAAGAGAGTTAAGGGGAAAATAGAGAAATAAATGAAGAGAAAGATATTAGAAGCAAGGCTGAAGGACAAAGAAATATCACCCAAGCTTTGAGAAACTGGAGAAAAAAAAAGAAGGAAAAAAAGATGAAGAATCTAAAAGAAGATCAAAACAAACCAAAAAAATGAGAAAATGTTCACTCGGATGAAAAAATAAAGACATTCAAGAAAATAGAAAATATGAAAAAGAAAACAATACAAAACAAACAAAAATTAAAACCCAAACAACAACAACAACAAAAAGATGAAATTTCTTTGACCACAATCCTACAAATATCCTCTGATGTCCACAGTTCTGTGGTAGTGCCTAACTCGGAGCCCAGATCTGTGCTGGTCTTTCAACTCCACAAGACTTACAGGCTGATCTGAGCCTCCGTTTTTTTTTAGCAAGCAACTCTCTGGATGTCCCTCAGAGGCCTGTCTGAGTGTCTTTATACTGTATGTCTCCAAGACCATCATTTACCCAGTTGCTGTGGGCTTTGAAATTAGGAGCCCCTAGGCAAAGGCAGCCCAAGGTTGCTCCAAGTCACACATTCATTTGGCCTCTCCTGGCCCTTGCAGAGCCTCCTGTGTTCTGCTCCACTGGGAAATCTTCTCTCATGCCATTGAGAGCAGGGGTCGGGGGGAGTACTGCAGCCAGATTCACTACCTTCACTGCCGCCAGTTCTAATTAGCCTCTATTGCATGTGGCATTTGCTGCTCTGTGCTACTGGTGTATTTCTCACTGCAGGGCTCTAGCTCTCAAATTCTCAATATGGTCTTCTTACATATGAGCTGGGTGTGTGGGTTCAATATTGATGGTTCCCAACTCATTCAGTGGTTTCTTTTTATCCTCTCAAAGTCTGAGAGCAAATGGGCAGACAGTCATGGAGAGAGCAGCTTCCTGGTCACTTACCTTGTGTGTGCCAGCGAAAGGTTGCCAGGGTGCAATATTCTGTGTTTGGAGAAAGGAAAAAGAGGCAAGAAGCCATATACCCCAAGTCTATCCTGTGTGGCTTGATTCTGCTATGCTATTGGGGCTCCATCTGATTTGGGGGAATTTCCTGGAATGGCAGTTCCTGCTCTGCACACAGGCAGAAGTCCCACAGGCAGCCCTGTGTATTGGTTCACCTTTTTATAAATTCCTATGCCTATGTTTTGTTTAATCTACAAGTCTCTTATTTCAGATTGATTTTGGCATTAAGATGTATGTCCCTCCCTTTCTTCCAGTTACCTGTGTTTTTAGTTGATTTTTCTGTAAAGACTCCAATGTGATTCCTCCTCTATTCAGTCATGTTGGATTGCACTGTTGTTCAAAAGCATGTATATATAAGCATTTTCTTCATTTGTTTAAATTATATTTGTAATAAAATTGTTTTCATAATTTCATTTTTGGATTATTAATTTTTAGCATATATAAATAATTGATTTTTTTTGTTTTTCTTTTATCCTGAAACTTTGTGAGACTAATTTATAGCTCTAATATATTTAGTAGATGCCTTGGGATTTTCTATATACAAAAATACCTTTTCCATAAATGGAACTAGTTTTTCTTTTTTCTTTCTAATTTGGAAACCATTTTACCTTTCTTCTTTGCCTAATTTTGTTTAATATAACTTCCTTATAAAGTGTCTTTTTTCCAGATCTCAAAGTCCAAAAATGATGCTACCCATGACTGTTTTATAGATGCCCTTTATGTAGTATTTCATCAGTTTGCTTTTTCGTGTGTGTGTGTGTGTGTGTGTGTGTGTGTGTTTGTCCACTTAAATGATGGCATGGCTACTGACCTTTATTCTGTTCTTGTGGTATATTACATTTATAGATTAGCATATTTTAAAACAAACTTGTATACTTGTGATAAATCCTACATTATTATTTTGTAGAATTAATTCAATGTACAATTGGATACAATTTAATAGTATTTTGCTGTGGATTTTTGATCTATCTCTTTGAGATACTGAAATGCAGTTTTCATTCTGATATAAGAGGTAAATTGACTCATAATATAATTTGGGAAGTGGCAAATGTTGCCTCAATTTCTATGTTTTTGAAAAATTTCTGAAAGATTAATATTCAACGTTTTAAAACTGTGAGAATACTTTATCCTAAAAAACCATCTGGAATTGAGCCTATTCTAATGATAAATTCAATCTGTTTACTTGATATAGGCATTTGAGATTTTATTTTATCTGGAGTCACTATCAGTAGTTTATGTCTTTATACATGTGTTTTCATTTTATTTAGGTTACCTAATTTTCAAGCATATAGTTCTTGCTATTTCATTATAATCACTTTTATGTCTATAATGTCAATAGCAAAGTTTATTTATAATTTCTGATTCCAGTAATTTGAGTCTTCTTTTATTCCTAGGTCAATCTTGATAATATTTTTATATTTTGTTATTTTCAAATAACAAACTTGTGTTAAAATTTTTCCATTTTTTCTATATTCTCTTTCATTAATTTCTGTTTTAAACTTCAGTTTCTTCCTATAATTTCTTTATATTTAGTTTTCTTTTCATTAAACTGCTTTATACAATTAGATTAGGTTGATATTTTGTTTCCCTTTTAATGTATTTACAGATGTTAATTAACATCTTTTAACTACTTTAGTTATTTCCCATATATTTTGATATATTATCACTTCTTTTTTGTTCCTATCCAAGCACTTTATAATTTCTATTCTGTTTTTTGTTGAACTCATTAAGAGTGAGTTAATTTTCTCATAACTATGAATCTTAAAATTTTCTCTTTGCTATTGAATTATCATTTTACTTCATGTTATTACAGAATTGACTTTATAAGATTTCAATGTTTATATATATATATATATATATATATATATATATATATATATAACCTTTTTTAATGGCCTGTAATATGGTCTGTTTCCAAGAGCTACTGGATGAAAATTTTATAGATATCTGATTCATTTAGTTTATAGTTTGATTTAAATATTATATTTTCTTGTCATTTAGCATTATGGTCCCAAGGTGGATCCTTTTTCTTACAAATGACTCACATTTTATTTTATATTACTGAATAGCATTCCATTATAAAACCATGATTTTAAAATCAATTAAAAGAACAGGGAATAAACATTTTTATATTGTGTGGTATAATTTCATTATTAATTTTTCCAATGATATCTGTTTATTCATGAGTAATTGATAGTTCTTTGATGTCACTTATTTTTAGTAGGAAAAAATTATTTATTTTTAAGTGGAACTTCTAGCAACAAATTTATTCAGTTTCTTTTTTAAAAAAACTTGCAATATCTTTATATTGCTTTTCATTTTATAAAGGTAGTGTTTTGGATAAAGCATCTTGGATGACATCTTTTTTCTCTTGTACTTAAAATATCATCCAAGTGCATTTTAAGTTCCACTGTTACTATGAGAAGTCTGTTGTTGATCCCTTATAGGGGAACAGTCATTTTGAAGGTAGATCCAGATGGCAAGAAGTGTTCTCCAGTGATAATCTCTGAATAGACACAAATTAAATGGCTACATATACTAGAAAGTTCATTCACAAAAGCTAAGGAAACCAGATGAGATACCAAAGTGCCTGCTTTCAATATGGTAAAAGAATAAATGCATTAAAAAAGGCAGACAAGAAAGAGTTTCCCACATCACCACTCCTTCAACTTCAAGCAGCATAGCATAGACAGAGGCTCTGGCTTGAGAGAGGGAGAAAGAATAAAATGCAGGCCTCAGGCTTCAAATCTAATATCAAGCTATCAGATCCACTATGGTGAACTCTAGCACCTTGTAGAAATATTTAACCCCTACAAACAGGCCAATACCTATGGACAAAGTTACTAAGATTGTATTAGCCAGATGGCAAAGAAATAGCCTCTACCACCCCTCTCTCAACCTTAAGTGTTAAAGTAGAAAGCAAGATTTTTCCTGTTGAGTAGCAGGAAAGGAAAAGATAAGTTTTTGTCTTGGAGCTCAGTGCTAGACACACCATACTGAGATCCATCACCAGGGAGAAACCAAAGGCCCTGTATACAAGCCAGGACTCACAAATGAAGCCTCTAGAACTAGGCAGTGACTTGCATACTGATAAGAGCGACTCAAGTTTCAGACTGCATTATTTTCTGTCTTGAAGTGGGCCAGGAACAAACATAACCCATCTCTGAGATTAATCAGATCTCTGTGGCTGTGATGTGAACCTCAGGGTAGCACCATCACTGGTGTCTAATGGTCTGTTTCTACCATCTGTAACTCAACCTCAAGAAAGAGAGCTATTGTCAGGCCAGTACTCACAGATAGAACTTTCCAGCAGCAACAGAGACATATATCCCAGTTAGAGGCACTCATGTTTCAGCTTACAGCACTGTCACCATTTGTGTAGTGTTAGTGTGCCCTTGAGATTTTAAAAGTCCTTACTCCTGTGAGATTCAGTTTTGACTCTACTTAGTATTAGCTTAGGTGGCCAAAGGACTGCTTTCACCAACACTAAGGCAGACTTGTGTTGCAGAGTGTGGAGCAAGATTCTATTTCTTGGAGGTAAGACTAGCCAATATTCTCCAAACTTTGACCTGAAAATTAGTGCCAGCCTGACAAAACCTAAAACTAGGGAAATCTTAATGGCTTCCAACCCAAGATCTGCCTGAAATAGTTTTTTAAAGACAACCATAAACAAAGCCAGAGGGATTTAACATGGGTGAATGGAGGAGGAGTCATGTTGGACCTACTCAGAGAGAAATCAACTAAAAATACCAGTAACTGGAAGAAAGGGAGGAACATACATCCTGATGCCAAAATCAATCTAAAATAAGACACTAATAGATCAAATAAAACATAGGCACAGGACATCATAAAACAGCACATCAGCCCACAGCATGACCAGTGGTTTGGGTAGCATCAAGCAAGAATCGCCATACTGGGAAGTCCCCAAGAAACTGATGGATTGAAAAGTGCAGCTAATTCAACCCCCAGAGGATAGATTTTGAAAAAAGGCCTCTGGCATCTTTTGCCTTTCTCCAAACAAAAGACATCAAATATCTGGCAAACAGAGTCAAGTGACCATAAATAATCTGCTCCTTCCCTGAGGGATGGACCATCAACCCCTTTTCTTTTTATTTTTTTTCATATTTTTCCTCTGTCTAGCAACAGCATAGCTAAAGACTGCAGTGCAGTGGAGGTGGAGAAAGGAGTGGTGCCCAGTGGCTTGAGAGAAAGACACATATACTTGGGATTTAAACAGAACTGGATCAACACACAACCCACTGGAGAGGAGACTGAAGCAGAACCTAGCAGCCTTGGGCTGTATTCAGTGGTGAGAACACCCCAATCTCGACCATCTACCTTACAACAAGCAGTGGGACAGTATAGAGAAATGCCAGTGAAGATGAAACAGAAGAGGCTGTGCAAAGACCAAGAGGAGCCAACTGTACATGGGACTGAGAGCAGTCCTGGGCTGTCCCTGCCTGAGGGCACCACAGAAACCCAAGATAAGGAGGTGTGGTGGGGGTGGAGAGAGACATCCAAAAAGCTGCTGATAGCAGACTGGTACCAGCTCCCATACCTAGCACTAATTTTACTGCAGACTTGGTGGTGGTACACAGCACACTTTTGGGACATTACCCGCCTTGGACACTACCACAGAACTATGGACTCCAGAGGAATTTTATTTTTTTCTTTGTTGGTTTTGTCTCCTCTGTCTGGAATTTTCTTCATTGTTTAGATTTTTACCTTTACTTTTAACTTGTTCTAGTCATCTTCTTTCTTTACTCAACTATCACTCTTGTGTTTATGATATTTTCATGTAAGTGAAAATGATCTCTTGTCTTTCTGATTCAGTTCAATAATGTTTTGCTTTACCCTTCATTCTTTCTCTCTTGCCCTCTTCTCCAGTTTCCCAAAGCTTGAGTGATCATTTGTTGCCTCCAGTCTTGCCCCAACTACATATCACTTCATTTACCTCTCTGTTTCACCCCCTGTCCCTCTTAAATCCCCCTCAAAGGGTAAAATCACTCCATTAAGGGTATAATCATTGGATAACATTCCTGATGTATGTTGGATTATGTTATATAACCATGGATCTTGTTCCTATGGTTAAAGGTACTGTTGTGCCCAGTTTATGAAGTCCCAAAGACCACCAGGAGGCCGTTTCCGATGTAAGCATACTAGGGTCATTTATTCAAGCTTAAGCAGGGACTCTCAATTGTCACCGACACAGTGGATTGAGATTGGGAGCCCCGAGTTCCAAATTAGCAGGGTTTTTATAGAGGTTACAGCAAGCTTTGGTCATTAGCAGCCATATGATTGGTTAACATTTAGCAAGTATGAAGTGTAGAATTTTGATTGGCTAGGCTCATTGGAGGTTGAAGGGGATTACGTATAGGTTTTTACAAGAAAAATGGGGACAAAGATTAGTGGTCTACGTACTGATGGTCAGCAGACATCTTGACTAATGGTCATGACCACCTTGTGTGGCTAGTCAGCACGTTAACAGATTGTCCTATAGATAGTAGGCCCGGGACACTTGTTTCTAGGGCAAACAGATGGCTGAGTAATGAGCTTAGGAATCTTGAGTTACAGATCATGTCTTTTGTCCCAGATTCAGCACATTTAATCATTAATTTGAAAGAACAAAGGAGACTGCTCCATTTTGGACAAAATGGAGTCATTCTGGTCTCACATTAGCAAAATGGAATCACTTTTGGTCTCACAGTACCAAATTAATAGTTTCCACAATTTTTCAGTTTCTAGACTGTTCTTGATGCTATTGAAATTTCTGATTGTACTGCTTTAGGATGTCATACCTGTTGTAATCATTTGTTCTCCATTGTATGATAAAATGGTGACTGTCTGGGGCCATAACCATCACTGTAGTCTAGTTCAAAAGGACGGGGTGGTAAGGGAAATATATACCAATTTTCAATCTTTATGAATCTGAAGGTAGGACCTTGGGACAGACACAGAGACCAAGAACCACATATGCCCAAGAGACATCTCTTAGGAACAGATATTTCCTTGGGAAGCCTCAATACTAGTGATAAATCTATCTGCCATAAGAAATTTGCATGCATCAACACAGAAAACAAAACAAAACAAAAAACAAAATAGAAAATGACAAGACAAAGAATCAAAATGCAATACCACACCTCCACCCCACCTAGGACAAGTGAAGAGGATGAGATAGAGAAAATCAGAAGTCACCCACCTGAAATTTAGGAAATAATAATATCAGGGGTTAAAAAAAAGTTGGATAAGGTAACAGAGAAAATAATTTCTTGGGTAAAAAAATAAATGATGATCAAAATGAAGGACATGTTCAATGAATCTAGAGTAGACACACACAAAAAATAGATGAGCTTAGGAAAATTATGGAAACCATGAATACTCAACATAAGATAGAAGTGGAATCCATGAAACAGATTCAAATAGACATTCAGGAGATTAAAAATTCCATTAAAACTTTACCCAATAGACTGAACAAAAGTGAGGACAAAATTTCTGCTCTATAAGACAAGATTTAAGTTAATGGCCATGAAAAGAAAGCTATCTTAAAAATGGCAATGAATGATGAAAAATTAATACAACAGCTGCAAGATGATATACAAAGAAAAATAACAAAAGATTGATTACAGTCAATGAGAAAGCTAGAGATAGTTCAAGTACCATAAAAAACCTGTTCAAAGAAGTAATGGCAGAAGACATCCCAAACATGGAAAAATAATTTGACACAAAATAAGTAAGACATATAGAACTCCAATTAGCCATTGACAAAAGTAAATCTACAACAAGGTATATAATTATCAAGATCCCAGAAATTCTGCACAAGAACAGAATGTTAAAAGCAGCTAGAGAAAAGAAACAAATCAACCATAAAAGAAAGCACATCAGAATCACAGTAGACTTCTCAATACAAACCTTTAAGTCAAGGAGAGCTTGCACTAAAGTATTTCAGGTTCTAAAAGAAAAGAGCCTCCAACCCAGATTGATTTACCCTGAAAAGCAATCTTGCAAACTCAATGGAGAAATAAGATACTTCCATGACAAAGAAAAATGGAAGAAATTCATGACCACTAAACCAGCTTTACAAAATACCCTGAAAGATATTTTATAATGAGATAACAGAGACCACAATTACAAGAACATCAATAGAAAGAGTCCACTAGGCAGGGCAACCAAATCCAACAACAGAAACATAATATGACAAGGATAAGCCAATATATTTCAATTATAACCACCAATGTAAATGACCTCAACTCAGCAATCAAAAGAAATAGACTGACAGAATGGATCAAGAAACAAGATCTAACAATATGCTTCATACAAGAAACACATTTAACTCAATAAATAAGTCATAGCCTGAATGTCAAAGGCTGGAAAATAATACTCCATGTGACAGGAACCCAGACAAAAGCAGGGGTAGCTATTCTAATTTGAGCCAAAGTGGATTTTAAATGAAGACTGATAAAGAAAGACAAAGGTCACTACATCCTTGTAAAGGGAATAATCCAAGAGGAAGTAATATCAATCATAAATACATCTCTACCAAATACCAGCAAACCCAACTCTATGAAATGGACATGAAAAAATCAAATATGCATCAATACAATTTTAATGAGAGAACTCAATACCCCATTGTCACAAATAGATCAACTAGACCAAAAAAATCAATAAAGAAATATCAGAACTGAACCAAATCTGTGAATAAATTGACTTAGTGAATGTGTACAAATGTTTCACTCCACATCTGAATAAACATTCTTCTTAGCAGCACATGGGGCATTCTACAAAATAGAACACATATTAGTCCATAGAACATGCATATTATGTGACCATAGTGCAATGAAACTGGAAATCAACAGCAAAGGAAACCACAAAAATTTCATAAACAAATAGAAATTGAATAATACCCTCCTGAACAACCAATGGGTCATAGATGAAATTAAAGAAGAAATTAGATAGTTTCTGCAATTAAATGATAATGCTGATACAACATACTGGAACATATGGGACACAAAGCAATCCTAAGAGGGAAACCTATAGTGGTAAATTTGCATATCAGGAAAATAGAACAAGCTCAAATAAATAACCTAGTGTTAAACTTCAAACTTTTAGAAAAAGAACAAACAAGCCCAAAGCCCATACAAGGGAGGAAATTATACAGATTGGAGCAGAAATTAATGCAATTGAGACTAAGAAAACATTACAAAGAATCAATCAATTGAAGAATTCATTCTTTGAAAGATTAAATAAAATAAACATACCCTTAACCAACCTTATCAAAAAAGGAAATAAAAGACATAAATTCATGCAATTAGGAATGAAAAGAGAGAATCAGAATGGCTCTTGTAGAAATTCAGAAGATCATCAATACAAACTTCAAGAACTTGTACTCTAAAAAGAAAGAGAGAAAATACAGAAGAAAAGGACAGATTCCTAGAAACATATGAATGAAGCTGAATGAAGAAGATATAAAATTTCTTTAAAAACTCAATATCAACCAATGAAATTGAAAGTGTTATTAAAAACTTACCAACAAAGAAAAGCCCAGGTTCTGATGGTTTTACTGCTGAGTTCTACAAGAAATTTAGAGAAGATATATACAACAACTCTTCAAACTCTTTCATAGAATTGAACAGAAAGCAATACTCTCCAAATTATTCCTGGAAGCAAATGTTATACTAATACCAATACCAGAGAAAGACCCAACCAAAAAGAGAACTACAGGCCAATCACTGTATTGAACATAGATGCAATAATCCTCAATAAGATACTGGCACACAGAATACAGCAAATTATCAAGAAGATTATACATAATGACCAAATAGGAGTCATCCCAAGGATACAGTGATATTTCAACATATGCCAATCAATAAATGTAATACATTATATCATCAGAGCCAAAGACAAAAAACCACGAGCATCTCAATAGATGCAGAAAAAGCATTTGAGAAAGTCCAACACTCATTAGTGACAAAATTCTACAGAAAATATGAATAGATGAACTTTACCTGAATCTGATAAAAGCCATCTATGGTAAAATAACAGACAACATCATACAAAATGGTAAAAACTGAAAACTTTCACTCTAAAATCAGGAAGAAGACAAAAATATCCACTATCATCACTGCTATTGAATGCAGTTCTGGAAACATTAACCAGAGCAATTAGAAAAGAGAAAGAGGTCTGATCTTTTTAAGTTCTTTATAGATTCGAGATAGTAGACCTTTGTCTGAAGAAGAGCAGGTGAAGATTTTTTCCCACATTGTGGGTTGTCTCTTCAGACTGCTGGTGGTTTCTCTTGCTGTGCAGAAGCTCTTTAATAAGAAGAGATCCCTAAAATGTATAATAGGTAATGTGAAATACGAAGAAAAGGAGCAAAGGGGAAGGAAGTGGGAGGGCTAGGGGAAAGGATAGAAGGGAATGGGATTAATATGAGAAAATGGAAAAATAGGAACAAAATCTTTGTAAATAGGGAGGAATGGAGGGGTGGAAGGGAGGGCTTGGCAAGGGTGAAAAATAAGGACCAAGAGAGATTATATAAAGATGCAAATTTTCAATGATGAATGTCATTATATTGTATACCTAAAATGTACCAATGATTAGAATGAATAATCAAAAATGTAAAATAGGAAGAAAAGGTCAAAAGGGGCAGGGGTAGTGGGAAGGGCAGGGGAAAGGAAAGAAGGGAAAGGAAAAATGATGAGAAATGGAAAAAATGGAAATAAAGTCTTTGTAAATAGGGAAGGGTGGAGGGGGTGAAGGGAGGGCTAGGAATGGGGAAAAATAAGAACCAAGATGCATTATATAAAGGTACAATTCCCAATGAGAAATGTAATTGTGTTGTATACCTAAAATGTACCAGTAAAAGAATTTAACAAAAAATAAATAAATAAAATAAATAAAAATGTAAAAAAAAGAAAAGAGAAATAAAATGATGAAAAATAGAAAAGGAAGAAGTTAAATTATCATTATTTGTGGATGACAGGATACTCTATATAGAAGACCCCCAAAATTCTACCAAAGCACTTCTAGATTTGATAACCAAATTCAGTAGCATAGCTGGATACAAAGTGTACATTCAAAAATAAAGAGCATTCCTGTACACAAATAACAACTCACTGAGAGAAATTAAGGAAATAATACCTTTCACAATATCATCAAAAATGAAATACTTAGGTATTAATCTCACAAAGGAAGTAAGAGATCTTTACAATGAAAATTACAGGGCTTTGAAGAATGAAATCAAAGTGGATATAAGAAAATGGAAAGATACCCCTCACTTGTAAGTAGGAAGAACCAACATACTGAAAATGGCCATATTCTCAAAATTGTTATACAGACTTAATGCAGTCCCAATCAGTATAGCATTAGCATACCTCATAGTACTAGAGAAATAATTCCTTAAATTCATTTGTAATCAGAAGAGACCTAGAATAATAAAAACAATTCTGGGCAATGAACATAAGACAAGGACCATCACAATCCATGACTTGAAATTATAATACAGAAATACAGTGAAAAAAAACAGCATGGTACTTGCAAAAAAACAAAACAACCCCCTCCAAAAAAAAAACAGACCGGAAGATCAGTGGAATAGTTTAAAAATTGCAGAAACATCCCCAAATACACTCAGCCACCTTATGTTTGACAAAGGGGTCAAATATGATCATCAGAAGAAAAACAGCCTCTTTAGTAAATCGTGCTGCAAATCTGCCTTTCTACATGCTGAAGATGAAAAGAAATGAAGTATAGCCATATTATTATCAGATAATATAGACTTTAAAACAAAAGCAATAGAAAGCTATAAGGAAGGTCATTATATAATGATTAATGTGTCAAATTAGCAAGGGAAAATAAATTTAAATATGTATGTTCCCAATAAGCAGCACTCAAATATGCTTGGGAAATACTAACAGACCTGATGGGAGAGATAGTTTCCAGAGATATAATAGTTGAGTACTTAAAGGTACCACTTTCAGCAAATTGACAAATTATCTGGACAGAAAATCAAAATGGAAGCTGAAGAGTTAATTCATAACCAAGGCCAAGTGGGCCAAAATACATTTACACAGTCAATTCAACAGTTGCCAGAAACATATTTTTTTTATCATCACATGGAATATTCTCCAAGAGAGAACATGTTGTAACACAGAAAACACAAGATAAGTCTCAACAAATTTGAAAAACATGAAATCATATCAAATATCTTTGCCAAACACAATGTGTATAAGCTAGAAATTAATGAGAACAACTTTGAAAACTATAACATGTGACTATTATACAATTTACTTTTGACCAATCATCATTGCTTTTTTTCTTCACAAGACTATTTTGAATATTTCAGTTTTTTCTAGTTTCATCTGAATTTTAGTATTTTTTATTTCTATGAAAAATATCATTAAGATTATGTTAGGATCTGCACGTAATTGGTACGTTGCTTTTGGGTAGTATGGATATTTGAGTAATTCTATTTATTTTAACTCATGAAAATAAACATCTCTCAATTTATTTGTCTTTAGAATTTCTTCACTAATGTATAGTTTTCAGTATACAGACATTTTACTACTCTCACTTCTATAGTTGTTTTTTCCTATTATATGATGAGAGGAATGTATTTCACTTTATATTTTGCATGTGGCTGTCTAGATGTCCCAGTATCATACATCAAAGATGATTCTTTCTTCATTAATGTCTTGATGCCCTTGTGAAAAACAATTGGACCATACATAAATGCATTCATTTGAGGACTTTCAATACTATTCCATCAATAATATTTCTATCCTTATGTCAATACTATACATCTAAAATTATATAGATTTAGAATAAGGTTTGAAAAGAAGAAATGCATCCCCCAACTTTATTTTTATTTCTCAAAGAAGTTTTGGCTATTTGGAATATCTTGGATATTTCTAAGATTTTAGAACTGGTGTTTTTCACTTTTTTATTAATTTTATTGGAATATTTTAGGTATACAATATAAGGACATTCATCAGTGGAAATTTGTACCTTTAAAAATATATATTGGTCGTTATTTTTTCCCATTCTCCTGCCCTCCCTTCAAACCCTCTACCACTCCCTATCTACAAACACTTTGTTTCCATTTTTTATTTTTTGCATATTAACTCCAGTTCCTTCTTTCTTTTCCCCTAACTCTCCCAATTCCCCTTCACCTGTGCACATTTTCTTCATATTTCACATTATCTATTATACCTTTTAACCCTTATTTGCACTTCCACTTTCTCACACTAGAGAAAATATTCAGTATTTACACATGTGAGTCCCATTTATTTCACTTGAGTATCGCCTCAATCTGCATCCATTTAGCCATAAACCTCTCTAATTTACCGCTCTTTGTGGCTGAGCAGTACTTCAATTCATATAAAAATATTTTCTTTATCCACGCTACAGTTGATAGGCAATTGGGAATTTTTTTTCTTAAATTCTTTTATTGGTACATTTTAGGTATACAACACATTTACATTTCTCATTGGGAACTTGTACTACTACATGATGTGTCTTGGTTCTTATTTTTTCCCCATTCCAGCCCTGCCTTCACCCCCTCCAAACTTCCCTAGTTACAAAGACTTTATTTCCATTTTTTCCATTTCTCATCATTTTTCCTTTCCCTGCTTTCCTTTCCCCTGCCCCTTCCACTACCCCTACCCCTTTGGACATTTTCTTCCTACTTTGCATTATCGATTATTCATTCTAATCATTGGTACATTTTAGGTATACAATATAATGACATTCATCATTGGAAATGTGCATCTTTACATAATCTCTCTTGGTCCATATTTTTCACCCTTGCCAAGCCCTCCCTTCCACCCCTCTATTCCTCCCTATTTACAAAGATTTTGTTCCTATTTTTCCATTTTCTCATATTAATCCCATTCCCTTCTATCCTTTCCCCTACCCCTCGCAAATGCTTCCTCTTTGCCCCTTTTCTTCCTATTTCACATTACCTATTAAAGAGTTTAGTCCTTATTTACACTTTCAGTTTCTGACACCAGAGAAAGAGTTTGGTGTTTATACCTGTGTGTCCTATTTATTTCACTTAAGAGTATCACCTCAATGTACATCCATTTAGCTATAAATGTCTCCAATTTCTCATTTTTTATGACTGAGTAGTACTCCATTTTATAAAAAACCACATTTTCTTTATCCAGTCTCCAGTTGATGGGCATTTGAGCTGTTTCCAATTTTAGCTATCACAAACCGTGCTGCTATGAACATGGGTGCACATATATCACTGTGGTATGGTTCTTTTAATTCTTTGGAGAAGATCCCCAGCAGTGGAATAGTGGGGTCAAATGGGACTTCCAGTCCTAGTTCTTTGAGGTATCTCCATACTGATTTCCACAGTGCTTGCACCAGTCTACACTCCCACCAGCAAGGAAGCAGGGTTCCTCTTTCCCCACAGTCCTGCTAGCATTTGTTATTGGTTGATTTCATGATAGCAGCCATTTTTTCTGGAGTGAGGTGGAATCTCAGCACTGTTTTCATTTGCATCTCTCAAATGACCAGTGATGTTGAACATTTTGTCATGTACTTATTTGTTATTTCTACTTCTTTGTCTGAGAAATGTCTGTTCCTTTCAGATGCCCATTTTCAGATTGGATCTTTAAATTTGGGAAATCTGATCTTTTTAAGTTCTTTATAGATTCGAGATAGTAGGCTTTTGTCTCAGGAACAACAGGTGAAGTTTTTTTCCCACATTGTGGGTTGTCTCTTCACACTGCTGTTGGTTTCTCTTGCTGTGAAGAAGCTTTTTAATAAGAAGAGATCCCACTTGTTGATTGTTTGTGCTAGTTCACAGGCAACTGAGGTTTTGTTCATAAAATCTTTTCCTACACTGATGTCTTCAATTCTACCTAACCTCTGTTCCAACTGGTTCAGCATTTCTAGTTTAATATTTAGATCTTTAATCCATTTCAATTTTAGTTTAGTGCATGGCAAGAGATATGGGTCTAATTTTAGGCTTCAGCAAGTTGAAATCCAATTTTTCCAGCACCATTTATTAAAGAGGCTATCTTTCCTCCAGTGAGGGTGTTTGGCTCCTTTATTGAAGATGAGATGGCTGAGTGTGTCTGGCATTGTTTCAACTTTTCTAATCTGTTCCACTGGTCCTCAAGTCTGTTTCTTTGCCAGTACCATGCTGTTTTTATCACAGTAGCTTTGTAGTATAGTTGCAGGTTGGGGATTGTGATACCCCCTGCCATGTCTCTGTTACCTAGAATTGTTTTTGCTATTTTGGGTCTCTTCTTGTTCCAAATGAATTTTTGGATTGTTTTCTCAAGGTCCATGAAGGATGCTGCTGGGATCTCAATTGGAATTGGATTGAATCTATATTGCAGTTTTGGAAATATGGCCATTTTCACTATATTAATCCTTCCTCCCCAGGAGCAGGGGATGTCTGTCCACTTTCTGATATCATCTTGAATATTTCTTTTAAGAGTTTTATAGTTTTCAGAGAAGAGGTCTTTGATTTCTTTTTTTTTTTTTAATTTTACTTCTTTTGTTGGTACATTTTAGGTGTACAATTTCTTTACATTTATCATTGGGTGTTTGTACCTGTACATGATATATCTTGGTTCTTATTTTTTTTCCCCCATTAGCTGTGCACCCTTCACCCCCTCCCCCTTCCCTATTTACGTAGATTTCATTTCCATTTTTTCTTTCTTTCCTCATAGTTTTTCCTTTCCCTCTTTTCCTTTCCCCTTCCCCTCCCTTTGCTCCTTCATCTTTGGACCTTTTTTCCTATTTCAAATTATCAATTATTCATTTTAATCATTTAAAAACCTTGTTTACACTATCAGTTTCTCACAATAGTGAAACTATTCGGTATTTACACGTGTGTCCTATTTATTTCACTTGAGTATGTCCTCCATATGCATCCATTTAGCTATAAATGACTCTCGTTTTTCATTCTTTATGGCTGAGTGCTACTCCATTTTATCGAAAAACCACATTTTCTTTATCCACTTTCCAGTTGAGAGGGACTTGAGCTGCTTCCAAACTTTAGCTATTACAAACTGTGCCTCTATGAACATGAGTGCACATATACCACTGTGGTATGATTATTTTAATTCTTTTGGGAAGATACCCAGCAGGGGAATAACTAGGTCAAATTGGACCTCTAATCCTAGTTCTTGAGGATCTCCATACTGACTTCCACAGTGGTTGAACCAGTCTGCACTCCCACCAGCAATGGAGAAGGGTTCCTTTCTCCCCACAACCCCTCCAGCATTTGTTGTTTGTTGATTTTTTGAGAGCAGCCATTCTTTCTGGGGTGAGGTGGAATCTCAGGGTTGTTTTCATCTGCATTTCGCAAATGATGAGTGATGTTGAACATTTTTTCGTATATTTGTTTGCTGCTTTTACTTCCTTGTCTGAGAAATGTCTGTTCATTTCAGATCCCCATTTTTGAATTGGGTCCTTGAATTTGGGGGGGTCTGATTTTTTTTCAATTCTTTACATATTCTAGATAGTAGTCCTTTGCTGAGGTACTGCTGCTGAAATTTTTTCCCATATTGTAGGTTGTCTATTAGCTCTGTTGGTGGTTTCTTTTGCAGTTCAGAAGCTTTGTAATAAGATGAGATCCCAGTTGTTGATTCTTTCTTCTAGTTCCCGTGATGCTGAGGTTTGGTTCATGAAGTCTTTTCTTGTGCCAATGTCTTCAAGTGTTCGACCTATCTTATCTTCCAGCAAGTTTAGTGTTTCTGTCTTAATATTTATATCTTTAATCCACTTCGATCTTAGTTTAGTGCATGATGATAGGTATGGGTATAGTTTCAATCTTTGGCAGGTTGAAATCCAGTTTTTCCAACACCATTTATTAAATAGGCTAGCTCCTCCAATGATGGTTGTTGGTTCCTTTGTCAAAGATGAGGTGGCTGAGCATGTCTGGAGTTGTTTCTTCATCTTCTAATCTATCCCAATGATCCTCAGGTCTGTTCCTTTGCCAGTACCATACTGATTTTATCACAGTAGCTTTGTAGTATAGTTGCAGGTTGGGGATTGTGATATCCCCTGCCATGTCTCTGTTGCTTAGAATTGCTTTAGCTATTCTAGGTCTCTTCTGGTTCCAAATGGATTTTTGGATTGTTTTCTCTAGTTCCATGAAGTATATGGTTGGAATTTCAATTGGCATTGCATTGAATTTATATAGTAGTTTTGGAAGTATGGAAATTTTCACTATATTGGTTCTACCTACCCAGGAGCAAGGGATGTCTTTCCATTTTCTTGTATCCTCTTCGATCTCTTTTTTCAGAGTGGTGTAGTTTTCACTGTAGAGGTCTTTTGCGTCCTTTGTTAGATTGATTCCTAGATACTTCATTATTTTGGATGATATTGTAAAAGGAATTGTTTCCCTAATTTCTCTCTCAGTGAGTCTGTTATTGTGTACAAGAAGGCTATTGTTTTTTGAGTGTTGACCTTGTATCCAGCTACTCTAATGAATCTGTCAATTAAGTCTAGAAATCTTTTGGCCAAGTTTTTTGGGTCTTCTATGTAAAGTACCATATCGCCAGCAAATAATGAGAGTTTAACTTCTTATTTTCCTATCTTTTTTCCTTTTATTTCTTTCTCTTTTCTAATTGCTGTGGCTAATGTTTCCAGAACAATATTGAACAGGAGTGGTGATAGTGGGCACCCTTATCTTGTTCCTGATTTTAGCATGAAAGTTTTCAATGTTTGACCATTTAGTATGATGTTAATTGTTGGTTTTTCATAGATAGCCTTAATCAGGTTGGGATAAAGACCTTCTATTCCAATTTTCTGTAGGATTTTTATCATGAATGGGTGCTGGATTTTGTCAAATGCTTTTTCTGCATCTATTGAGATGATCATATGGTTCTTGTCCTTGACTCCGTTAATATGGTGCATTACAATTATTGATTTATGAATGTTGAACCATCCTTGCATCCCTGGGATAAATCCAACTTGGTCAGGGTGCATGATCTTCTTGATGACCCTCTGTGTTTTGTTTGCCAGTATCCTGTTGAGGATTTTTGCATCTATATTCATTAGGGAGATTGGTCTGTAGTTCTCTTTTTGGGTTGGATCTTTCCCTGGTTTTGGAATCAAAGTAACACATGTTTCCAGGTATGAATTTGGAAGTATTGCTTCCCTTTCAATTTCCTTGATCTATTTAAAGAGTAATGGCATTAGTTCTTCTTGAAATGCCTTATTGAATTCAGCAGTGAAGCCTTCCAGACCTGGGCTTTTTTTGTTGGTAAATATTTTATTACGTTTTCAATTTCACTCATTTTAATTGGGGTGTTTAGAATTTCTATAACTTCTTCATTTAACTTTAGCAATTCGTATGTATCTAGAAATCTGCCCATTTCTTCTGTGTTTTCCATTTCATTGGAGAAGATGTTCTCAAAGTAGGTATAGATGATCCTCTGGATTTCTGTTGGATCTGTTGTGACTTCACCTTTTTCATTCTTAATTGCATGTATTTGTGTCTTTTCTTTCCTTTTTTGGATGAGGTTGGCTAAAGGTTTTTCGATTTTATTTATTCTTTCAAAAAAACATCTCTTTGATTCATTGATTTTTTGTATTGTTCTCTTAGTCTCCATTGCATTGATTTCTGCCCTAATCTTTATAATTTCCTCTCTTGTACGAGCTTTGGATTCATTATGTTCTTCTTTTTCTAGGAGCTTGATGTTCTGAAATAGGTTATTTATCTGAGTTCTCTTTGTTTTCCTAATATGGGCATTCACTGCTATGAATTTCTCACATAAAACTGCTTTCATTGTGTCCCACAGATTCCTGTATGTTGTACTGGCATTATCATTTACTTGTAGAAATTGTCTAATTTCTTTTTTGATTTCCTCTGTGGCCCATTGGTTTTTCAGGAGGGTGTTGTTCAATTTCCATGTATTTGTGGGAGTTTTGCAGTTTCTTATGTTTTTGACCTCCAATTGTATTGCACTATGATCTGATAATATACAGGGGGTAACTTCAATTTTTTACATTTACTTAGATATGTCCTATGAGCTACCATGTGGTATATTCTCGAGAATGATCTGTGTGCAGCTGAAAATAATGTGTATTCTGATTTTGTGGGGTGGAACACTCTGTAAACTTCTATTAAGTCCATTTGTTCAATAGCTTGGTTCAGTTCTAGAATTTCCTTGTTAACTTTTTGTCTAGATGCTCTGTCTATTTGAGATAGTGGGGTACTGAGGTCCCCCACTACAATTGTGTTAGTGTTTATTTCATTTTTCATGTCTATTAGTATTTGGTTTGTATAGTTGGGGGCATTTGTATTTGGTGCATATATATTTAGGGTTGCCATCTCTTCCTCCTGGATTGTTCCATTCACAAGCATGTAGTGACCATGTTTGTCTCTCTGAATTAGTTTTGGTTTGAAATCTACTTTGTCTGCAAATAAGATTGCTACCCCTGCTATCTTCTGGGTTCCTGTGTTGTGGAGCACTTTTATCCATTCTTTTACTTTCAGTCTATGAGTTTCTTTTTGAGTTAGATGTGTTTCTTGTATACAGCATATTGTTTCATTTTCCTTTTTAATCCATTCTGCCAGTCTATTTCTTTTGGTTGGTGAATTGAGGCCATTAACATTGATGGTTATAATTGATACATATTGATTTATCCTTGTCATGATGTTTTACTTTTGTTGGCTCTTTTATTTCTTATTTTTCCCCCTTTCCTTTTAGTGTCTTACCTTGCCTAGTGGCTTCCCTCTGTTGGGCCTCATGGACCTTCATTAATCTTTTCTAGGATATTGTTTAGAATTGCTTGTAGTGCTGATTTGGTGTTCATGAAATTTCTCAGGTGTTGTTTGCTGTGGAAGTATCTAATTTCCCCATCAATTTTGAAAGATAATTTTGCAGGATACAGCAGTCTAGGTTGGAAGTTATTTTCTTTTAGGGCTTTAAATACTTCACTCCAGGCTGTCCTTGATTTGAGGGTTTGTGTTGAGAAGTCTGCCGTGATTCTGATGGGCTTTCCTTTGTAAGTGATTTGTTTCTTTTCTCTAACTGCTTGTAGGATTTTGTTTTTCCATTGGGTTTCTGGGATCTTGACTACTATATGTCTAGATGTAGATTTTTTTTGATCATGGCTAGTTGGAGTTCTATATGCCTCACTTATCTGTATGTCCAATTCTCTACCTCTGTCTGGGAAGTTTTCCACTGTTACTTCTGTGAACAGTTTTTTTTATGTCAATTGTACTTTCTCCTGTTTTTTCATGGACTCCTATCAGTCTTATGTTATTCTTCTTTGCATCATCTAGCAGTTGTTGGATTGATTTCTCATGGTCCCTTACTAGTTTTAAGAAATCTCTATTTTCATGGTCTCTAACCACGATCCTGTCTTCTATATCTGATATTCTATCTTCAGATTCCCTTAATCTGCTGTGGATACTTTCAAAGGAGTTTTTGATCTCCTGAATATCTGTTTGAGTCTGTTTCATGGATTCCATTTTTTTCTTATGTTGTGTGATCATGGTTTCCATTTCTTTCTTATGATGGGCATTCATGTCTTCCAGCCTGTTTCTGAGCTCATCTATTTTTTTATCTGTTTCTGTTCTAGATCCTCTAATCATGTCTTTCACTCTGCTCACCATCTCTGTTGATATCTGGGAGATTATTTCTTCTTTGAATTTTTCTAGAGCCTCATTCATCTGTTTTGTTACTTCCTGTGCTATCAGTTCAGGGTATCCAGGTGGTTTGTTATGGGACTTTTCCATCTCATTTCTCCCAGGATTTACCCTTGCTGGGATGGAAGTCTGAGTTTGTGCCTTGCTTAAATGTCTTCTCAGTTTTGGTTTTGGTACTCTCCTTGGTTTAACTCCTGGGTTGATAGTTTGAAATTGCTTATTGTAGGTATCTTTGTTGCTTGTAATTAGAACCCTTATGGAATGATGGCTTCTCAGAGGTGTCTTCCAGATATAGCTGGTCTTTAAGTTTTGAGTCTCTAATGACTCTAAGGCTACCTCATTTTCCTTATACTAGGAAGGTTCATTGACTAGATCAATACCCACACCTTAGCCCAAGTGATACAGTTAGCAACACCACTGCATCAAGTACATGTTTGAAAATGACATTTTGTGGTAGCTATTAATCTATCACCTTTAGCTGTGTGAATTAAATCAAGATTGAGGACCAACCCAACATATAGTGAATAAACTCTTCAATATAACAACTTTACCCTTTGAGATGTGGAGTTAGAAGGGGTTAGGGAGTGAGGGACAGATGGGAAAAAAAGATAGGGGAAGGTTAGCACTGTGGCCAGAGGACACAGGTGAGAAGGAAAAAGAGAATAATAGGAAAATAAAGAACTCTGACTAAGGACCAAAACAGGGACAAAGAGGGAAGATGAACAATGTGGGAGAGCAAGAGAGTGAATGTAAGAGAGAGAAAGGAAAGAGAAAAGAAAGAAGAAAAGAAAAGTAAGAAAGGAGAGAAAATCAAATATTTGCAAAGAGTAGGGAAAAAATTAAAGATAAGAGGAGAAAAGAAAAGAGAAAATGAACAAAAGAATAAAACTAATTTTGGGAATAAAAAATAATGATGAAGATGAAGGGCCTCTTTCAGGGTCTGTCTCTGCTGTCACAATAGACAACGTGGGTTACAGTGTGCAGTTATAAGTCAATGAGTCTCAGCAAGATAGTCACAGACCCATGAGTTTCAGGCAGATTTCTGGCTGCCAGTCCCAAGTTGAGCTCCCTGTCCTCCCATGGGGTTGAACTCTGCAGAGGGGTATTTCAGGTTCCAGCTGCCCTTCCCCTGAAGATAGTCCTGGTCCTGATGGGAGATGAAGGTGACTCCAACTTACCCAGTACAGTGGTCTGGTGGTCTGGCATCCTCTGCGTCTTTGTAGTGGGGAACCAGGTGGCTGTACAGAGGAGCAAATGGGGGGTGTACAGTGGATTGCTGCTGGTGCATGGGCTGATTCGGCACATTCTGCTTGACTCGCAACATTGCTATGGCATCTGCAGACCTGCCTGTGTGCAGTGGGCTGTTTCAGCACAGTCCATGTGACTCCTGACATTGCTATGGCGTCCCCAGTCCTGCCTGTCTGCAGTGGGCTGATTCAGCACATTCTGCATGACTCGCGACATTGCTACGGCCTGATTTCTTTCAGTAGGTTGATTCCTAGGTATTTCAGTTTTGGGGTTGCTATTGTAAAAGGAATTATTTGTCCTATTTCTCTCTCAGGGAGTCTGTCATTGGTGTAGAGGAAAGCTATTGATTTTTGTGTGTTGACCTTATAACCAGCTACTTGACTGAATTTGGTTATTAAGTCTAGAAGACATTTGGTGGAGTTCTTGGGGTCTTCTATATACATTATCATGTCATCTGCAAATAATGACAATTTGACTTCTTCATTTCCTATCTTTATTCCTTTTATTTCTTTCTCTTGTCTAATTGCCATGGCTAATGTTTCCAAAACTAGATTGAACAAGAGTGGTGATAGTGAACATCCTTGTCTTGTTCCTGATTTTAGTGTGAAGGATTTCACTTTTTGACCATTTAGTATCATATTGGCTGTTGTTTTTTCATAGATGGCTTTTATCAGTTTGAGGTAGAGGTCATATATTCCAAATTTTTGTAGGGTTTTTATCACAAATGCATGTTGGATTTTGTCAAATGCTTTTTCTGCATCTATGGAGATAATCATATGGTTTTTGTCCTTGGCTCTATTGATATAGTGTATTACATTGATTGATTTGCATATGTTGAACCATCCCTGCATCTCTGGGATGAATCCCACTTGATCAGGATGTATAATCTTCTTGATGATCTTCTGTATTCTATTTGCCAGTATCTTATTAAGGATTTTTGCATCTATGTTCATTAGTGAGATTGGACTATAGTTTTCCTTTTTGGTTGGGTCTTTCTCTGCTTTGAGGATCAAGGTAATGCTTGCTTCAGTAATGAATTTGGGAGTATTGCTCCCCTTTCAATTTCACTGAAGAGTTTAAATCATAGTGGGAGTAGTTCATCTCTAAATGTCTTAGAATTCAGCAGAGAAGCCATCAGGGCCAGGGATTTTCTTAGTTTATAAGTTTTTAATTACATATTCAATTTCATAGGTTAATATTGGGTTGTTTAGAATTTTTAGGTCTTCGTTGTTCAACTTTGGTAATTCATATATATCTAGGAATTTGTCCATTTCTTCTGTGTTGTCCATCTTATTGGCATATAGGTTCTGGAAGTAGGTATTGATGATCCTCTGGATTTCTGCTGTGTCTGTTGTAATTTCACCCTTTTCATTCCTAATTGCATGGATTTAGGCTTTTTCTTTCCTTTTTCTGATATGGTTGGCTAAAGGTTTGTCAACTTTGTTGATTCTTTCAAAGAACCATCTCTTGGCTTCATTGATTTTTTGTATCCTTCTCTTAGTCTCCATTGCATTGATTTCTCCTCTGATCTTAATAATTTCCTCCCTTGTATGAGCTTTGGGGTTGTCCTGCTCTTCTTCTTCTAGAAGCTTGAGGTTCAGCATCAGGTTGTTTAAATGGGGTCGCTCTGTTTTCCTAATATGCGGATTCACTGCTGTGAATTTCCCTCATAAGACTGCTTTCATTGTGTCCCATAGATTCCGATATTCTGTATTGTCATTGTTATATAATTGAAGGAACTGTCTGATTTCTTCTTTAATTTCCTCTGTGACCCATTGGTTATTCAGAAGTCTGTTGTTCAATTTCCAAGTGTTTATGAAATTTTTCCAGTTTCTTTTGTTATGGATCTCCAATTTCATCACACTATGGTCTGATAATATACAGGGGATAACTTCAATTCCTTTGCACTTACTTAAACATGTTCTATGTGTGAGTATGTGGTCTATTTTGGAGAATGACCCATGTGCAGCTGTGAAGAATGTGTATTCTTCTTTTGTGAGGTGGAACACTCTGTAAACATCTGATAAGCTCATTTGTTCAAGAGTTCGATTGAGTTCTAGTATTTCAGTACTTATTTTTAGTCTAGTTGATCTATCTATTTGTGACAGTGGGGTGTTGAGGTCCCCCACTGCTATTGTATTAGTGCATATATGACTTTTCATGTCCATTAGTATTTGTTTTATATAGTTGGGAGCACTAGTGTTAGGTGCATAGATATTTATGATTGTCATCTCTTCCTCTTGGATTGTTCCCTTTACAAGAATGTAGTGTCCTTCTTTGTCTCTCTTCTTCAGTGTTGCTTTGAGATCTACTTGATCTGCAAAGAGGATAGCTACTTCTGCCTTTTTTCTGGTTCCCATCACATAGAGTATTGTTTTTCACCTTTTAACTTTCAGTCTATGAGTTTCCTTTTGAATGAAGTGTTTTTCTTGTATGCAGCATATTGTTGGATTTTGCTTCTTGACCCATTCTGCCAGTCTATTTCTTTTGATTGGTGAATTGAGACCACTAACATTGATGGTTATACCTGAAATGTATTGACTTACCATTGCCATGACTTTTTCTTTTTGTTGGGTTCTCCCCCTTTACGTTTAATTTCTTGTCATGCCAGATGGGTTCATTCTGCTTTGCTTCCTGGGGTTGTGATCCTCATTGCCTGTTCCTAGGATTTTGTGTAAAACTTTTTGGAGTGCTGGTTTGGTATTCATGAAGTTCCTAAGGTGGTCTTTGTCTTGAAAGTATCTTATTTCTCCATCCATTTTGAAAGATAATTTTACAGGGTACATCAATCTGGGTTGGAGGCTGTTTTCTTTTAGGGCTTGGAATATGTCACTCCAAGCTCTTCTTGCCTTGTTGTCTTGTGTTGAGAAGTCTGATGTGATTCTGATGGGCTTTCCTTTGTATGTGATTTGTTTCTTTTCTCTGCTTGTAGAACTTTGTTCTTCTGTTGAGTTTCTGGAATCTTAACAATTATATGCTTATGTGTAGATTTTTTTTTGATCAAGGCTATTTGTAGTCCTACATGCCTCACTTATCTGTATGTCAAGTTCTTTTCCCCTGCTTGGGAAGTTTTCTGCCATTACTTCTGTGAACACTTTTTTTATGTTGTCTACACTCTCTCCTGTTTCTTCATTGACTCTAATCAGTCTTATGTTATTCTTCTTTGCATTGTCTAGCAGCTGTTGGATTGATTTCTCATGTTCCCTCATAAGTTTGAAGCAATTTTTCTTTTCCTGGTCATTAATTGCAATCTTATCTTCTATATCTGAAATTTTGTCCTCACATTGGCTCATTCTGCTCTGTACACTTTCAGTGGAGTTTTTCATCTCCTGGAAATCTATTTGCATCTGTTTTATGGATTCCATTTGTTTCCTATGTTAGGATTCCATCATGTTCCCCAGCTTTTTTGTAGATTTATTAATCATGTCTTGCACTATGAACACAATCTCTGCTGTTATCTGAGAAATTATTTCTGATTTCATTTTTTTCCAGATCCCTTTTTGTTCCCAGTTCAGTGGGTCCAGGTGGTTCAGTATCACAATGTTCATCTCATTTCACTTTGGGGTTGCTGTAGGGTATCTGGAAGTGTGGTTTTCAGACTTTTTTACATGTCTTCTCATTTCTACTGGGTGGGATGCTGTTGGCGCTTGCGTGGCTCACCTCCTCTGAGCTGGAGTGGTGTGATATCAGCCAAGAGCAGCAGGAAGGCTGGTGGCCCAAAAGCCCTTTCCTCTGGCCTGGGAGTGGTGGGATGGATGGTGGTTGGGAAGCCCCTTCCTCTGGACCAGGAGCAGTGGGACAGTGGCTCAGAAGCCTGTACCACTGTGCCAGGAATGGGGGACTGATAGCGCCCCTGAGCCCCTTCCTCTGGGCCGGGAGTGTTGGTACAGGCCATGCCCCCAAACCCCTTTCCTCTGGGCCAGGTGTGAAGGGACAGATGGTGGCCCAAAAGGCAATTGGGATTTTTACAAGCTTTGCCCATTACAAACTGTGTGGCTATGAATATGGGTGCACATATATTGCTGTAGTATGGTTCTTTTAATTCTTTTGGGAAGATACCTAGTAGATATCTTGGTCAAATGGGACATTTAATCTTAGTTTTTTGGGGCATCACCATACTGATTTCCACAGTGGTTGCACCAGTCTACACTCCAACCAAGAGTGGAGCGGGGCTCCTTTCTCCCCACAGACTCATCAACATTTGTTATTGGTTTATTTCTTGATAGCTGGAGTGAGGTGGAATCCCAGTGTTATTTTCATTTGCATCTCCAGAAATACCAGTGATGTTGAACATTTTTTCATATATTTATTTGCTATTTCTGCTTCTTTGTGTGAGGAATGAATGTTCATTTCAGATGCCCATTTTAGGTTGAGTCTATGAATTTGGGATGTTTGATTTTTTTTAAGTTTTTTTATATAGTCTAGATAGTAGACCTTTCTCTGAGGAAAACCTGGTAAAAATTTTTTCCCACATTTTGGGTTGTCTCTTCACTCTGTTGGTAGTTTTGCTTGCTGTGCAGCAGCATTATAATGAGAAGAGATCCTTCTTGTTATTCTTTGTGCTAGTTCCCTTGCAACTGAGGTTTTGTTCATGAAATCTTTTTCTACGCCAATATCTTCAAGAGTTCTAGATGAAAGATCCACAATAAGATATTAAAAAACAGAATGCAGAAGATCATCAAGAAGATCACACACCCTGACCAAGTTGAATTCATCCCAGGGATTCAGGG